>NW_026441673.1:296273-400185 GCF_025612915.1 Magallana angulata
TAAACAACAAATTATTCTTGCTTCATTGCAACTAATAATATTGATACGTTTTATGACAAAGTGTTTGGTACATAAGGAGAGGCGAAATTTATTATAGCACATTTCTTGAAAGCAGTCGAAATGAATGGAGTCCAAGGGACCCTGTTTTTCTCCCTTGTTAATCCATTGATCTCGATGACCGAGTGCATATGTAAGTATCAGTTTTTTTCCAACTTCATCGTCACATGAGCAAAATATTTTCAGTACGCATCGACTCACAAGGATTTATGAGTTTATTCTCTCATTATCAACAGGAAATATAATTCTCGTCATTTAAGGATGGATTCTTCTCATCATGTTTTACCTCAAGTGGGTCTCCATATATGAACATGTCGTAAAATTCAAACTGTTGCAATTCACAATGAAACTACATTAATAATTATAAATATATTTCATTTCACAAAATAATAATTTATTAAATGTGTTGAGACCAAGGAAAAGGTAAAATTATGTCGTTTACGACATGCCGTAGTCGGCGCGAATAACCGAGATTGAGGGGTCGTTTTGTGTCAAAACGACGGGAACACAAATACGACTCCATAAAAAAGGGGATTCGACAGAGATGGGAGAACACAAAAATAGCCGAGACACATAGCTATTCTAAAATCGCTTCCACCAATGAAACAATTGAGTCAGACAACTGTCACTCCGTTGACAATGTCCCAGTAGATCTAGAAGAGGTTGAGATTGTTTACACTGAAAATGTAAGTTCTAACTGCTTATATATTAAATATATTTGAGAAAAATGATATTTACGCATTCTATGTTCACTACTATCATAACATACACATTGCAAACTCTAACATCGCTCATACTGTATTCGTTGAACATATACCGGTATATCGCCACTGCACAGGCAGACGACAGAGATAGCGTCATTTTTGTTGTTCTCTAAATAGATTGCAATATGTAACACATACCATGTTTATTTCTCTCTGTTAAATTTGTAAAAAGGTAATAGGTATCCAAATTATTCCTAGAGAAAACGATCAGAGAATAATTTCCCACTGTTTACACTCAATCATGAAATATGGCGGCCCATACGGATAAAAAATATGGCATTATAACCCCCCCCCCCAATAAATCATACAATACTTTCAGTTTGTATCTATTAAACGCCTTAGGTGTATATTTCAAAGTCACAGAGGTACAAAAAAATCATTTACAATTTTTATGATGAGATTAGTAATATTAAAAGATTTAATTTAACTCTTTATAAATTTATTCCTTGTTTGTTATAACCCCCCCTTTTTAAATTTTATGGTCACAAAACTTTAACTAGCACAGTAGAACCTTTTTTATATAGAATTACCTTAAGTTAATAAGAGATCTGTATTAAGATGAAGTAAAAAAAAAAAATAGATAAATTTGAATTTTTTATTTACTATTAAAATTGTCTTTAAAATCTTTTTCATTTTTCTTTTTCAAATTTAAGTCAGGTCGCATAAGTTTATTTTTTAAGGTATAGCAATATGGATTTTAAAAGTTTAAACCTTCACTAATACAAAATAAAGATGGATATCATAAGTCAGTATTTTAAAATTCATATATATCATTATACCTATAAGTATCATTTCATTAAAATTTATATATCAAAAGAAATATGCATACAATGAAGAATTCGAAGGGAAAAAAATGACAAAATACAACATGGAAAAAAATGAATTTTAACCAAGATCAGAGTTTTTGCATAAAGAATTTTCTTTTTTCAATTAAGGTAATAGACTCCCCTCGTCTTGAAAAGGACTGGAGATGTGGCCGTAGGTTGATTGAGCTTGGGGTACTTGCTGATGGCTTGTCTGCCTCAAAGAAATGTGGCTCACCCTTACAACTTTCCCACTGCCAAGGAATAACAAACTTTGGTCTTTCAGCTATGCTTAAAATACCTTGCATGAATTCTGCTTGCAAAATGATCAACAATGTTCCAACAGGAAAAAGGCATAATAAAATTTGGGATGCCAATACAAAGTTAGCAGCAGGTCAGTATATTCAATGTACATTGGATGAATAAAAATTGACAAACATTCAAAACAATAATGATAACTAAGTTTAAAATAATGAAAATTGTATTCAAATGAATATTATATTAAATAATTGATGGTATGTATTTTATTATTGGATTATTTTTCTTTTCATGTTCTGACAGCTGTACAACACACTGGGATAGGCTTTGACCAGATAAGTGGAATACTGGCTGAGCTAAACATGCCACCCATCAGCAGAACACTACTTAGCAGCAGACAAGTAGAGATTGGAAAAGCTACAGAATGTATTGCTTCCTTATCGATGCAAGAAGCTCTAGAAGAAGAAGTTATGGCAACAAACATGTAAATTTTTATAATTCATACACTTAAAATTGATATTATATAGGCATATGGTCATATTAAAGTAATTTGAAATAAGTCTGAATTGCCCCCCCCCCCCCCCACCCCACCCCACCCCCATGTACCCTTTTAAAACTACAAGAGCATGATACAAATTCTGAGTTTTAAACAGAGATACATTTCACAAAAACATAAAATGATATTATATATATATGGCTGTTGAATTATTAAGAAATGTTTATTACATATATTATATCTTCCCACAGAAAGAAACAGTCATCCAGCATAAGTGTCAGTGTAGATGGGGCTTGGCAAAAGCGCGGAAGTGGCCGGTCATATGATAGCCTTACAGGTAATATTATACAATTATAGAGTCTTCACGATTATCATATGGTTTGATATACAAAAAAAAAATAATTACTGGGTCAAATGTATTATTTATATCATACCTGTATTTGTAATTGATTATCGCTTTTTTCATACAAAAATAAAGAATGAATTTTTTTAATTTATTTCTTGATAAATATATTATACTTGATTATGTAAATATTTTATTATTTATTTGAAAGTTTATATATAAGTTGATATATGTTATATACATACAAGTACTATAAAGAACTTTACAGTTTAAATAATTATGTCATTCCTTGTAGATGTGAATCAAGCAATTTTCCGAGGTGTTATTGCCAACAATTACTTCAATAGTTAATAAATCCCTAACATCGGGTGTTTTTGCAAATGAATGGAAAACAGCAATTATTAGACCCCTATTGAAAAAGAAAGGTTTGGATGCAATTTTGAAAAATTATCGTCCGGTGAGTAATTTAAGTTACCTCTCAAAAATTGTCGAAAAGTGTGCTTTAAATCAGTTTATGAAATTTCTCGAATCGAATAAGCTACTACCGGATTATCAAAGTGCATATAGAAGGGGGTTCAGTACCGAAACAGCCCTACTAAAATTATCATCAGACATTCTGTGGAAAATGGAGAGGCAGGAAGTCACCGCCTTAGTCGCATTAGATCTTTCAGCTGCATTCGATACGGTTGACCATTCCATACTTAGTAAAGTATTACAAATTACCTTCGGAGTGTCCGAGTCAGCACTTGATTGGTTTCAATCGTACCTTTCCTCAAGGAGGGCGGAAGTGCATATTAATACGTCTAAATCTCAGCCTAGATGCCTGGACTTTTCAGTCCCACAAGGCAGTATATGTGGACCTGTGCTCTACACTGTATACGCAAGTACTCTACAACAGTTTATCAAAGACTCGGGGGTCTTATTACTAGGTTATGCCGATGACCACTCCGCATATGATAGTTTTAATCCAAAGGCAATCGCAGATGAAAAACATGTAATAACAAATTTAGAGAACGTCTTAGTTAATATCAATGACTGGATGGATCTAAACAGGCTGAAACTTAACCCAAGTAAAACTGAATTTGTGTTATTTGGAAGTCCGCAGATGCTATCTTTGTCTTCTTCCACTTCCATTAATGTTGTGGGTGCTAGTGTAAATTCATCTGTGTGTATCAAGTATCTCGGTTGTTATCTAGATGAACATTTAACGTTCAAGAAATTTGTCAGCGAAAAATGCAAAACGATATCCTTGAATTTGTTCTTGATCAATAATATTCGCCAATACCTTACTGTCGACTCCTGCAAGCAAATAGTACAGTCCTTAGTTACTAGCCATCTGGACTATGCCAACAGTGTCCTGTACGGATTGCCGGAATGTACCATCAAAAGGTTGCAGTTATTGCAAAATCGCGCTGCTAAACTTGTGCTGAAGTGGAAGTCGACTGATAGCTCTACAGAGGCTCTTAAGCGATTACACTGGTTACCCGTCTATTTTCGAATTAGATTTAAAATCGCGTGTGTTGTTTATAAGTGCCTCAACGATAGTGAAAGCCCAATATACCTCAGAGAAATGCTAAGTATACGAGAGTCACCATATAGCATTCGCTCCATAAGTAGTGTCGCTAAAACACTAAATGTTCCTGCCGTCAAACGCAAAACCTTTGCTGCCAGATCATTCGCAATTTCAGGACCGACCGTTTGGAATGAATTGCCGACAGACATGAGAACTATTCGTGATTTTACTACTTTTAAGCGCCAGCTAAAGGCATTTTATTATAAGTGTGCTTTTTAATTACTATGTGTAGTAAGGGAAAAAAAAACAAAAAAACAAAAAAACAAAAAACAAAAACAAACTGTGAACTCTTCTTAGACAACATTTTAAATTCTGCATGTATGATAAATCTATGTATTTTATTTGTGTGTACAGCGCCATTGATTGCATTTTTATTTGTAAAATTTGTACAAAGAATGTAATCAACTTTGGTGTCACCATAAAAGAGACCCAACCAAAAAGTTTACATCCCTCCCTTATGGTCGACCATTGGAGAATAAAGCTCTGCAGCAAGACCTGGAAGGCATTTTTAACAAGTTAAAGAAGCATTCACAGAAATTAGTCAATCTTGGAAGCACGCAACCAAACGAAAGTTTTAATAAAACTGTGGCATCCAAAGCTCCAAAAAATCGCCTCTTCAGCAGAACAATAACCTACAGGGTTGCAGCAAGTGTGGCACAAAAAAATATTGGTCAAGGCTATCTGGTGCAGGCAAGCAATATTTCCATTACATTTAGAATTAGGCTTTGATTACTTTCTGTGTGAGTATATATGTATATACTAGTGCAAGAATTGTAACTATGAATTTAGCAATTCATTCTTTATAAAGTCCCTGTTTTTTATCAATAGGTCAACAAGAAGATTGGCATTTCCCCGGGAACTTATACAAGGAGGCTAGCTGCTCTCAAAGACAGAATAAATAGACGGAAAAAAGCCATGTCGATCACCAAAGAAGCAAAAAGAAAAATACTGCACCTGAAAGCAGAGAGGTTTGAATAAAATATACCTTACCATTACCATAATGTTAATGTTATTGATTTTTTTTTACAAATAGAGGTTGCGTAAAGATACGCAATTAATGCATGCATGCCAACCAGTGTCGAGACTTAATATGATGACAGTGAAATGATATATTATGCTGACAATTATATGATGAACAGTTTACATATACAGTATACTCTTAATAATAAGTGATAATCTGATCATACCTGAATTCACATACAGTATAGATTTTTTTTATTCATATATAGAAAGCAAATGACAGCAGCAAGGGAGATTAGAGAGGGTCCTACCTATTGCTCAGAAATTGCCTTGCAGACCCCTACTGGTATTGGTGAAATACCAACACCTTTGAGTAAACCGTCCTTTCAGCCAATTGAAAATTTAGGCATTTACCAGCACGTCTACTTTGACCTTGAAACAACAGGGCTAGGTTTGTACTGCGTGTTTGCATAAAAACAAAAACAAGTACACAAGAATTTCAAGTACATGCAGTCCAATATAAGATCTTTTCAGCATGTGATTCTAATGTCTTTTACCATACTGAAATGATGTCCCATTATCGAATGTTATTTTATTGTCGGGATGATATGCTTTGAATACATGTAACAAGATTGTATTGCTGTAAAGTTTTATATATATATATATATATATATATATATATATATATATATATATATATATATTGGTGTATCCAATTTTATAAGATACATATGTAATGGTAGATCATGAAACTGATATGCTTTGTCAACTGTAACCATTGTTTAAACCTTTCAGCCAGAAGCTCACACATCACACAAATTGCTGCTGTGTGTGGATCAGACAGATTTTCCCAGTACATTTTACCAAAGATCCCAATCACAGACAAAGCTACTGAAGTCACTGGATTAAGAGTTATGGATGGGAAAATGTTTCATGACGATAAAGAAGTGGATGCTGTACACTTGGTGGCTGCTATTGATGCACTTTTGAATTTCTTCACAAAATTCCAGTCAAAAGTTGTTTTAGTTGGACATAATGTCAAGTCTTTTGACTGCCATATTTTTCTGAACTCTCTGCAAAATTGTGGTAAAACACAGGAAATTGGTAACTGTGTTGCAGGGTTTGTTGACACAAAACAGTTGTTCAAAGTTTTTGATTCAAAAGTTGGATCATTTTCCTTAGAAAATTTGTACAAACGCTATGTGTGCGAACCTTACAAGGCTCATGATGCACTAGAGGATGTTTTAGCGTTACAAAAACTAGTGACCTCTGTAGGTGTGGATTTGAGTGATCCAAAGTATTTGTCTTCTTCATTCACATTTTCAAATGCAGTTGATAGCCACTCTTATAGTTTAGAAGTACGCAAGAACTTGCCCTCCTTAGAACATTTGATTTCAGAAAAGATAGTTAGTAGACACATTGCTAAGAGGATTGCAGGGAGTGGACTTTGTTTTATGTTTTTACAACTTGTTTATAACAGAGATAGCAAAGATGGAATATACAATCTCTTTTCTGAAAATGTGAAAAAAGCTCCACGTGTTACAAAGTCTTTAAAGATATGTTCATCTTTAAACAAATATTTTTCATCAAGTTGTGAAAGTTAAGATTCTAGACTAGTGTTTTGAGTGTACATGTACTGCATGGTTAATAGTATAGTTACATGTAGATTTGTTTAGCATTTTTTACACTGATAACCAAATCAGCCAAATTTCATTTCTAAATTGAAAATATAATTTCATTCAACATTTTTAGATTTGTGATCAATATATAGTTACATGTATATGTACAGCTAAGCTAGATGCCATATATTAATACATTTAGCATTTTTAGCATTTTTTACACTGATATCTGTTAATCACATCAGCCCAAATTTCATTGTAAACAGGTAGATATAATTTAATTCATTGCACATTTTGAGATTTGTGATCAATATATATTTTAAGTACAGCTAAGATGCCATATATAAACTGTATTTTTAGCGTTTTTTACACTGATATCTGCCAACCATATCAGCCAACTGGAAGATAAAATTTTCTTGGTACATTTTTAGATTTGTGATCAATTTTATAGTTATACTATCAATTATTACAGTGTATATCATAATTAATTAATATTAATTAAATGTACATACATTTTTAAAAATTTCATAATACAGCTTCATTTTGTGGCTTTGTTTTTCAATGTAACATTATTAGATTCAGGGAAAAGATGTAACTTTTTTAAAAATCAATTAATCTTATAAATTTTGTATCAGAGGAAATTCGGACGGAAAATTGTACTTTTTATTGACTTGAAACATGATAATAACAGCATTAATTCATAATATCACATGTTATAAAGAATATATTATCCAACTGCTTGTCTGGCCTTATTAATTTTTGTTCTATAAATTACAATAAAATATTTTCATGTTTTTATTGAAAAATTTTAAGATGAGGAAATTCGAGCTAATCTGAAAATCTTATATGCATGAATACCTAACAATTCCTTTACTGTAAATGATTTGCTCACTACTTATCTTCACTATGAATGTAAAACAAAAAAATTCTGAATATATAATACATCGAAAAAAATCCATTAGATGGGGATTAACGAACACCAAAATATTAATTCTTCAAGTGTACAGAGGAAATTCGGAATACATTTTTTGTGAGATTCAAGCACAAAAGTTCGTTTTTTTTACTACTTAATACCATGCTTTAACATAGAACCTTAGACTTAAGTTGCTTTTTTACATCTAATCATATTTTATTTTCTTGAACAATCAATTTAAGATACCACCATGGAATTTCTGTGTTATTACACTAAAAAACTCTTTTTTTAGCATTGACATTTCAAATGACCTTTAAGGAAAATCAAGCAAGATTACCCTAAACTGTTTTTGTTTTATTGAAATGAGCACATCTTAAAGTCTCTACATGCTTAATTTCATCATTTTCTGAATATAAGAAATATGAAAAGAATCCATCCTTAATACATCTGCTTGTCTGTTTATTATTTCTCCAGATAATCTCACCTCCAAGAGACCAACCTGGCAAATGCCAAGCATCAGCATCTATCCTTCAGAGAGAGTCGTAGATAATCAGAAGTCTAACCGCTCGGCGGCCGGTAACCAATGTGCTTTTTCTGACGGGACACCACACGGCGCCATTTGGATGGTGGACCTCCAGTCTATTCAAGTTATAAACAACGTAATGATTTATTATAGGACAGAAGACATAACATGGAGTAATACTTCGTTTATTCTTAATTTGATCGTATGTATTTTAACCAAACGACGAGATATGTTTGAAGAGATCTATTCCCTTAAGGTGGTGACACTCGATCCCCTTCAAAGTGAAAATTTCACCAACTGTTTTTCCTTTCGTTTTAGGAATAATTTGTAGTGCGAACAGTTTGTATTAATATCATTAAGCATAAACAATATCGTTATGTGAAATTTTGTTTAAATGTGCTAATTCTATTTTTAGAAAACAGCGTTTATGCAAGCAGATTCTTGGGGTTTTCTCTCTATGTCTCCAACACAACGAAAAAAGAAGATGGAATCCTCTGTTTCCATGATACTGCTTATAATGCCGGATCCATACCAAGTTCTATGAATATCAGTTGTCCAGTTAGTGGGCGCTACGTGATATACTACAACACAAGGGAGGGTAATATATCTCATATCCCGACCTATTCCCCAGAGGCGTACATAGAACTCTGTGAGGTGGAGGTATATGGTAAGCTCATGTATGTAAAATGTTGTTTTTGAACACTTGTTTTCTAACTAAGAGTTCGTGGCACAGATGTATATGTTGTAAATCAGGCTTAGCTGAAGTGACAACTATTATTTTATAATTGTACCAAGTTTACTAATACATGCGTAGATATTTTACGGTCCCTAATTAATTAGCAGTTTCCAGCGTTTTAACTGAAATATTACTACATAAACAACAGATGTAAAAGAAATTTCATTTACGCAAAGTTTGTTATGTATCAATTTTTGTAATAAGGCAATAAGCATAAAATCTACAGGAATATTTAATAGTACAAAAACCTTTAAAATGTTCATGAATTCATTCAATTTTCAAAAACTTCTATTTAAATTTACCCCTATAAGATAATTGCAAAACAATTTCTCAATAATAAGAAGGAGAAAAAACCAAATATATTTGTCGTAATACTTCTATAAACAATTCTTTCTTAAAGGATATGACACAATATTGTTTTCGAAAACATGGTATATGTTTGTTTATTGTTCATATTCACAATTACTCAAGTTAAATCGTCTACTTCTTTCATCCATACACAGATAATATCTAAAAAGCCTAAGTAACCATGATATTTACAAGACTTTTTTTCTAATGCACTAGGTCATTATGTTATATAAATAAAAACAATTTTGATGAAAAATTTAAAATACATTATCACGACCCTGAACATAGCTGTCAACAATAACGATTTTACAATAAGGTGAAGATACAAAGCCCCTCTTACAATTGAGATCAAAACAACATAGAAATGATATTGATCCTCGATACCTCTTAACTGTTGCAAACTTATTTATTTTGTTTTCATCCTATAAGGTTGTCCGGTTCTCGGTTACAAAGGTCAATTGTGTAATGAACCTTGTCCAGAAAATGCCAACACTGTCACTTATATAGCGGGGAATGTCTTGGAGCCTGCAACCCAGGCTTTTATGGGAACCAATGCAAATTCTACAATAGAAGTAAGATTTATCTGCACTTTGAAAAATATATATATATATAACAAATGGTACCGTTCACTTGTTAAATAAAAGCGGTAAAAGGCACTGTTTAATATCTTAACTGTTTACATGTTTCTTCTAGTTAATATTAGTTTAACAAGATTATTCTTTACAATGTAGATAATGTGTGAACCATATATAGTAGATACTTGTGTGAACCATATATAGTAGATACTTTTTTAAAGAAATATATCCTTAAAGGGGAAAGTTCACGGTTGTTTTTTCTTCTATTTTCATTATGTACAATACTTTAGTAATGCATTTTTACTAATCAATCAAGCGTTGTAAACATTAATAAAAATATATGAATTTTGCACAAAATCGTAAACATGCTTTATTTTAAGATACGTATTTCTCTTTCTTAAAGAACTGACTATACATTGTCACTGTGACAATCACTGTTCATATCGAACACACCCGATTTTATTTTTCCCATAATTCTTTGCAACGTGCTTGGCCGACCCTAACAATAGGCGCTAAGTTATACCCGGCCGAGCTGTCCAGCAATAAAGACGTGCTTAGTGTGTGAAGGGGGTATCGTGTTAGAAGCCTGTGTGGCATGTTTTAGTTTCACAAGTTCAGCATTTGACGCGGACACGGATAGCTGACCGTGGTAAGTATTTATTTAGTTTTGTGTAGTTTATTTGTAAATTTTTGGCTTTTTATTAGTATTACGCAGTCGTCCTATAAAGTCACCTTGACCATTGTTCACTGTAGAGTTACCTGTGTGTTCACTGATGTGTGACTTTAGCGAGAGTGTTTAAATGGAATTCGTCTTTTTCTATAGTACAGTTTTTGCTATTGCTGTATAAAGAAACGGTGATTTAAAGGGCTATTTTCTATGCGTTATTTTATTTTACAATTTATGGTCACTTTTTCCACTTAACTACTTGGGCGGAAGTGCGTCACCGGAAGTCTCAGACCCCATATTGTTTACTGTAAACAAATAACTTAGTTACCATATACTTACAATATTTTGAGATGTTGCCTTTAATATAATACTATTTATACATTATCATAGTTTGATACTATCAGTGAGATACTTATATGATGTATTATACAATATTGTTTTTATTATGGTGTTATGGTGTCACTTGTACACTTATTGTAGTGTCATATTGTTGATGTTGAGAAGATGATGATGTTATGGTGATGATGACGACGACGATGATGATGGTCATGTCGATGATGATGGTGTAGATGATGTCGTTCATGGTGAAGTCGATGACGATGCGATGTTCATGTTGATGACGACGATGATGTTATGGTGATGACGACGATGATGATGGTCACGTCGGTGATGATTATGAAGTAGATGATTATGGTGATGACAATGATGTCTTTTATGATTATGGTGTTGTAGTTGATGATGTTGACGATAGTGGTGATGATGATGATTGTGGTGACGAAACAACTCTAGTTGTGGTTGTCCGTAGTTGGTCCAGGACTACAGCCCCGGAGATTCGGACACTCTTCTAATTTATTTTTGGTCATTTGTATAAACATCATATTTTTTCTTGTTGAGTGAAAGTTGTGTGAGTGTTTGTGTGGTTTAGTGTTTATATTTCTATCTTTTCTTTCTTTCTCTTAATTTTTTTGTTATTAAATTTTGTTAAATTTAAGATGTCTTGTTGTTGTTTGGAGTAGCCTCCGCTCATCCCGTTACAATTTGGTGGCAGCGGTGGGATGAGTTGACTCCTCCAGATACTACAAGATATCTTTATAAGTGAACAGTTGCCAAGGTTTATTTTATTTTTTATTTTTTGATCTTTTTTGTAGTACATGTAAGAGCAAGTGTAGGTCGTTGTTTCCTTTTCCCTTGGTGAGTACATTACGTTAGGCAGATTGTTTTGTTAAAAGTTGAGAAGTTAGTCCCTTTATGGGATAATTTTGAGGTAAGTTGGTCTGTCAGTCAATGCACCATGTTTACTGTCAAGGAGATGCTGGAGCTACTTGAAGTGGGGACCAAGATGGGGATGAAGGATGAAGACCTTCAACAATTCGTGAAGGACGAACAGGCCAGAATGCGGGACGAACGTGAGAAACATAGAGTCGAGAGACAGGAGGAGAGAGACCGCGACTTCAAACTACAGATGGAGAAAGAGCGCGCCGCAAGAGAACATGATGAGCGAGAGCACGCCCGATTGATAGAAGAAAAGAGACATCAGCAAAAACTAGAAGAACTGGAACTTGATCACAAACTGCAACTCGAGAGATCTCACATGAAGCCGAGTGTTGTGACTAAAGAGGAGAAAGAAACTTCTCAAGTGATAAAAGGACCAAAACTTCCTCCGTTTGAGGATTCGAAAGACAACATTGACGCGTACATTCAAAGATTTGAGATATACGCAACAACGCAGAAATGGAATAAAGACACGTGGGGGACTCATCTTAGCGCATTACTCAAAGGAAAGGCACTGGATGTGTTCGCAAGACTCTCACCCGAAACAGCACTTGATTTCAACGAGTTGAAGAACGCCCTGTTGAAACGATTTGACATGACGGAGGACGGTTTCCGCAAGAAGTTCTGATTTTCAAAACCAGACGGAAGTGAAACTTTTATGCAATTTTCTACCAGACTGGACAGTTACCTTGGGCGGTGGATTCAGCTGTCTAAGACTAACAAGACATTCGATGATCTGAAGGACTTGTTCTTACGTGAACAGTTTTTATTGTGTTGCTCGAAAGAACTTGCCTTATTCCTAAAGGAGAGGATTCCTACTTCGATCCAAGACATGGCGCGATACGCGGACCAGTTTGCTGAGGCCAGAACAGTGACATCTTCTTCACTTACGCAAAAACCGCTCTTTGACAGACGACAGCAGTCCGATAGACAACCGCCGTACAAAGATTCCGTGCAACAAAACCAATCTGGAAATGCAGTGAAGTGTTATGAGTGCGGACGACAAGGACATAAAGCCTTTAACTGCAACTTCCGCAAAAGTCCGAATAACAGGCCGTTTAATTCGAGCGAGAAACAAGAAACAACACCGAAACATACTTACCCTAGTGATTTTCAACGTGGGTCGTACAATAATGGGAACCATGGATATCCAGGACGCGGTAGAGGTCGCCAAGGAGCCGCGAGTGTCGTCGAGAAACATGGACACTTACCGTGTGTTGGTGATTCGGTTGCTTTCTGTGAAACGGAAATGCCAGTTGTGAAAGGATGTGTTGGCAATAAACTAGTGACTGTGCTAAGAGACACAGGTTATAGTGGTGCCGTTATTCGTAGAGAACTGGTAAGCGATGATCAACTAACAGGGACATCTCAACGATGCAAGTTAGCAGACGGTCGTATTATTAATTCAGATGTGGCTAGAATTGATGTCGATACTCCTTACTTTACCGGAAGTGTTGATGCTTGGTGCTTTGATTCACCTTCGTACGATCTTATTCTTGGTAATATTCGTGGAGTAAGGAAACCACATGAACCAAATCCAGCCTGGATTCATTCCGTTGAAAACATAGCAGCTGTTGAAACGCGTGCGCAACTGAAAAAGAAACAGTCTCCATACAAACCATTGAAAGTACCGGAAGCAATACGGGATGTATCGCCGGAGGATATCTTACAAGAACAACGAAACGACGAGACACTGAAAAAGTTATGGAGCTTAGCTGAGAGTGGACAGCTTAAACATTTCAGTGACGGCGGATTTTCAAAAATGTGTGAACGGAAGCAAATGTTGTTCAGAGAATTTTGCAGTCCGAAAGTGTCCAGTGGAAAACTTTTCCGACAGTTAATCGTTCCCCGGAAATACAGAACTATCGTTATGAAGATAGCACATGAAACGCTGATGGGTGGTCATCTGGGATCAAAGAAAACAACCGACAGAGTAGTGTCCGAATTTTACTGGCCAGGAATTCAGTCAGACATTAGACGGTTTTGCAGATTATGTGACGTGCGTCAGCGGACTATTCCGAAAGAAAAAGTACCTGCAGTACCGTTAGGACAGATGGACTACAAGATCGATATGGGAGGCAAGCTGAAAACTTTCCACGCAAATCTTCTTAAGAAGTATGTTGAACGAGATACATTGAACTGTGGTGTTTTGTCAACATGTGCAATTTCACTCATAGACTTTAGTGACCTAGATGATGATGAACAACAGGACTCTATTCTTATGCCACCTGTTACTCAAACCGAAACAGCAAAGGACATAAAGTTTGCAGACAGACTAACACCAGATCAGTTGGAAACTGCTAAATCACTGTGTGATTCGTTCTCAGATGTATTTACGGATATACCTGGAATGACGAACTTAGTGGAGCATAAGATTGTTGTGACATCGTCTGAACCTGTGCGTGTGAAACCATATCCAGTTCCGTTCAGTACAGAGAAAACAATTACAGAAGAAGTTCAGAAAATGCTACAGTTGAATGTGATTGAGCCATCATCTTCCCCTTATTCAGCTACAGTTGTCATAGCTCGGAAGAAAGATGGAACGAATCGATTTTGCATTGATTATAGACGACTGAACTGTGCTACGGTATTTGATGCAGAACCAATGCCCAGTCCAGAAAGCATATTTTCCAAAATGACCGGAAAGAAGTTTGTGTCAAAGATAGACTTAAGCAAAGGATACTGGCAAGTACCGATGACTGACGAGAGTAAGCCGCTTACAGCCTTTTCCACACCATCCGGATTGTACCAATTCAGGACAATGCCGTTTGGTCTTGTAAACGCGCCGGCAACATTTAGTCGTATGATGAGAAAACTACTTCAAGGTATGAACGGCGTAGAAAACTTTATCGATGATGTCATTGTTTTTACAGATACCTTTGAAGAACATCTACACATACTGAAGACTGTGTTCGAACGACTCAGAGATGCGGGACTTGCGGCCAGACCGACAAAATGTTTCATCGGATTTGACAAGATTGACTGTTTGGGACATATGGTGGGCAACAAGTGTCTAGAACCAGAACAGGACAAGATTGATGCAGTCAGAAATGCGCCAATACCACAAACCAAGAAACAGGTTCGTGCCTTCCTAGGCTTAGCAGGATTCTACAGAAAGTTTATTCCGAATTTCTCTGCGATAGCCATTCCACTTTCTGATCTTACGAAGAAGGGCCAACCAAATAAAGTTATTTGGACTGAAAGTCAGCAACGAGCTTTTGATACATTGAAACACATGTTATCAGAAAGGCCAATATTGAAGTTGCCAGAATTTAATGAAACCTTCATTTTACGCACGGACGCTGCAGATGATGGGATAGGTGCTGTGCTGTTACAGATGGAGGATGACGAGAAACTACCCGTAGCGTACGCCAGTAGGAAACTTCAACCAAGAGAAAAGGCATACGCTGTTATCGAGAAGGAGTGTTTGGCGGTAGTGTGGGGAATACAGAAGTTCCATCAGTACCTTTATGGACGCGAGTTTCTACTTGAAACTGATCACCAACCCCTGACCTACCTTAACAAAGCAAAGACAGAGAACTCCAGACTGATGCGTTGGGCTTTGCAGCTTCAGCCATACCGCTTTAGGATCATTGCAATCAAAGGAAGCGACAATGTGGGTGCGGA
Organism: Magallana angulata; assembly: GCF_025612915.1. Lineage (NCBI taxonomy): Eukaryota > Metazoa > Mollusca > Bivalvia > Ostreida > Ostreidae > Magallana > Magallana angulata. The sequence continues at coordinate 311,808 of NW_026441673.1, forward strand.
TTACCTGAGTCGTCAGTGAGATGTATAGTAGACAATACAGGTATGTGTATAGGTTTTATTGTAAATACGTGAGAATTTTCAAAATTCAGTGATTGTTTATTTGAAATTGCATGACAATTTTTTAAGGGGGGAGGTGTGTGACAATCACTGTTCATATCGAACACACCCGATTTTATTTTTCCCATAATTCTTTGCAACGTGCTTGGCCGACCCTAACAATAGGCGCTAAGTTATACCCGGCCGAGCTGTCCAGCAATAAAGACGTGCTTAGTGTGTGAAGGGGGTATCGTGTTAGAAGCCTGTGTGGCATGTTTTAGTTTCACAAGTTCAGCATTTGACGCGGACACGGATAGCTGACCGTGGTAAGTATTTATTTAGTTTTGTGTAGTTTATTTGTAAATTTTTGGCTTTTTATTAGTATTACGCAGTCGTCCTATAAAGTCACCTTGACCATTGTTCACTGTAGAGTTACCTGTGTGTTCACTGATGTGTGACTTTAGCGAGAGTGTTTAAATGGAATTCGTCTTTTTCTATAGTACAGTTTTTGCTATTGCTGTATAAAGAAACGGTGATTTAAAGGGCTATTTTCTATGCGTTATTTTATTTTACAATTTATGGTCACTTTTTCCACTTAACTACTTGGGCGGAAGTGCGTCACCGGAAGTCTCAGACCCCATATTGTTTACTGTAAACAAATAACTTAGTTACCATATACTTACAATATTTTGAGATGTTGCCTTTAATATAATACTATTTATACATTATCATAGTTTGATACTATCAGTGAGATACTTATATGATGTATTATACAATATTGTTTTTATTATGGTGTTATGGTGTCACTTGTACACTTATTGTAGTGTCATATTGTTGATGTTGAGAAGATGATGATGTTATGGTGATGATGACGACGACGATGATGATGGTCATGTCGATGATGATGGTGTAGATGATGTCGTTCATGGTGAAGTCGATGACGATGCGATGTTCATGTTGATGACGACGATGATGTTATGGTGATGACGACGATGATGATGGTCACGTCGGTGATGATTATGAAGTAGATGATTATGGTGATGACAATGATGTCTTTTATGATTATGGTGTTGTAGTTGATGATGTTGACGATAGTGGTGATGATGATGATTGTGGTGACGAAACTATTCTAGTTGTGGTTGTCCGTAGTTGGTCCAGGACTACAGCCCCGGAGATTCGGACACTCTTCTAATTTATTTTTGGTCATTTGTATAAACATCATATTTTTTCTTGTTGAGTGAAAGTTGTGTGAGTGTTTGTGTGGTTTAGTGTTTATATTTCTATCTTTTCTTTCTTTCTCTTAATTTTTTTGTTATTAAATTTTGTTAAATTTAAGATGTCTTGTTGTTGTTTGGAGTAGCCTCCGCTCATCCCGTTACAGTCACTCACTAAACGATTATAATTCATAAAGATATTCATAATTCTCATTTGATTTAAGAACGCTTGCGTCCTAACCTGATCCGCCCTAATGATTTATTTTGTTTGTTTCTGACCTTTTTTTGCTTAGAAAACCTAGCACTTAATAAACCAACATACCAATCGTCGACTTATGAGCATTCAACTAAAAGTGAAAATGCTGTTGACGGACTCAAAAGTGACTCCAGCACTGATTCAGGCCACTGTTCGTACACCGCGTTGTTACAACCCTACGCTTTATGGAGAGTAGATTTAATGCAGCAACGTTACATCGAGAGGATAACCCTCTACCCCATGACTTCAAACCTTAATTGGAGTTAGCAAACTGAATATAAAACAAATACGTACAATGAGTGTTAATTAGAATTTTTTAAAAATCAATTCGAATAAAAATTTAAGCCGATTAAAACAAGTTGTAGTAAACAAAACCATACCTTTTGTTTTAAATACATTATTTTAAAGAAAAACAATACAGTGTATTTCGAAAGACTAAAGTTAATAAATTCGATGAAATATTTTACAACCATACGTTGTAATAAAACAAATAAATGCAAATTATATATTACAAAACTAGAAACGAAAAATGAAAAATGTACTGATAAAGAAAGAGTATATTATGAACATACAACTTATTGTTCCTTTGTTTTATCATAGCTGAAAGTAACCCGAACACGGAGAAACTTCTTGGATACTCCTTGGTAGTTTCAAACACAACAGACCGTAACAAAGGTGTCGTCTGCTACAAAGACACGCACCATACAAAATGGACAATACCGGCTTCGTTCGATATAAGGTGTCCTGTGATTGGTCAATATGTTATGTACTACAACGAACGACTCCCAGGATCTACATATCCAGCAGGTTACAGCCAGCATGCCCAGTTTGCTGTATGTGAGATCGAAGTTTATGGTAAATTTCATTTTAATTATTTTAAACAGGAGCTCTTTTTGTTTTTCTCAGTACTCAATTTTTTTTTTTTTTAAATTCATTGCATGTAAAAATGACACAGAGTCTACAATTTAACCAAAAACTATGCTTATGCTTTCTCCGCGTTTTGTCCAATATCTCGATAAATATAAATACTTTTAAGCTGCGTTTATAATCCATATTTTCTGTTTTCAAATGCCCCATTGGCTGCGTTCGGTTGATTAATGGAAATTTTTAAAAAATGCATAATCTTTCATATTTCCATTATATTTGTATTGTTGCTATGTGTCTTTTTATTTAAAATACTGAAAATGCAAAACAATTGCATTAAGAATTATAAATATGACACTACAGGTTATGAAAAAAAAAACTACCAAAAAACCAAACAAACAAACAAACAAAAAACCGTGATAAAATAACCCCAATAACTGTAACAAAATTTATGATTAAAAATTGCGGTAATGTACAGCCACATTATTTCTAACTTTGCATAATATGACTGGTTATTTACTTCTGTTTGGAGGTTGTCCAATACCCGAGTTTACCGGCCTGAGTTGTAATGTGCCTTGCTTGACGATATGCCGAAATTGTAAGTTGATATTCTACATATAAGTGTCTTTTACATTATTTATTCTTCCTCGGATGAAAAAAAAATGGTTCTACCCTAGCTATGCAACATGTTATTGCGGAAAGATGACATGTTTCAGAGGGGTTGATTAGTTGATAACCTACATTACAATCCAGTATAATACTGAGTCTAGTTTTTGATATTAAGATCTGGAAAATCTTGCCGTCTTAAAACCCACGTGGCAGTCTTCAACAAAATCGCCTACTTCAGTGTCAGGCAATGCGGTTGATAACAAGAAGACTATACGGACCGCTGAAGGAGGCCAGTGTACATCAACTCTACCGTCGACTGAAGCCTCGTGGGGCGTCAATCTGGGAGGAATGCATTGGATAGATCACATTCTCATCTATTTTAGGACAGATGACAAGCCTTGGGGTTAGTTGTTATGTAAAGATTTGTAACAAACATTACAACTTACCAATTTCCGACTTAATATCAATTGCAATGACCCGTGAAATACATGTACATTAAAAGCTATAGATTCAATTTATTGTATGATTTTATAAGTCCCAAACAAATACACTATTGACCAAATATGAATGTAGCAGGTAATTGTGATTGTTAGGATTAAATTAAGGAAAACTTGAAATATAGTAATAATTTATCAATACATACAGGACTGAGGTGGATGTAATATGCGGCATTCATATAGAAATGGGTGTCACTTTTGTAGATGAACACAACGAACTCCGAGGTATGCCACTTGGCTTCTACTTATACATCTCAAACACTTCCAGCACACTTAACGCTGTTCTATGTTTCCACGAACATGCACACACAATTCACACTCTTCCTGATGTGATGAATGTAAGCTGCCCGTACTATGGACAATATATCATCTATCGTGTTGAACGGAAAGCAGGGGTTATCTATCCTACAAGTTACTCCGAGCATGCACTTGCAGACTTGTGTGAAGTGGAAGTTTACGGTAAGGGATATATTTGTGATTAATCGAAGTAGGTAACAACATATGGCATGGTTAGTCAATGTCAATTTCGCAGAACCTACAAAAAACATTGTCTTGAAATGAAAACTTTTTTGTTATTTCAAACTTTGCAGTGTCTTATAAAAAAGCCCGCACACATTGTATTATATTACCTTGACCGGTGACCCATCGTTTCTATAGTAGACCTGATTAGGTGATTAGACAAAGACTTGGACCAAAAAGATTCAGTTATTGTTACAAATGACCGAGTGCATTTGAAAAACTGTATTTTAATGAAAATTAAGTCCATATAAAACAAACCACAATATAGTTAAGGTAGACAGTATAATTAAACTATTTCTATATAAAAACTTCATATTTCATTAAAAAAATAAAGATTAAAGATAAAAAAAAGCCACGCTTACATGTACTTTGTTCAATATCAGGCTGTCCTGCTCCGGTCGTCGAATTTCCGCAATGCAGTCGTAATTGTCCTGAAAACTGTGAACAGTGCTATCCAGAAACAGGGGTCTGCAAAAAATGTCATGAAGGGTACAAGGGCATGGCGTGTGAACTTGGTAAGTAAAACCCGATATATTTGATGTATCTCTTACTTTGTTTGTCAAGCAAAACTGACTGTGCAAACATGATTTCCCATGTATGCTATAACTATACAGATGCTCGGCATGGTGCTTGGTTTAAAAAAACAACTTTTGAATGAACAAACCTTAGGCTAGAAAGCAATCTTTTTAACACATAAACAAAAAACTCCAGTTTTTTTTTCAGTTTACAATCCCAAAAAGTGCTATTGATTCAGGAAACAACAAACAAACCTTGATAGTCTCATGTAAAATAAATAACTGTATTTAAGGAATGAAGAATCTTTTTTGAGCATTATGAGGTTATAATATTATTCAAAGAATGATTCCTTTTTTATATTTAAAAATTAAGCATTTATACGATTAAATATTGGACTATTGCATATTAATGTGATTTTCATTTATTTTTAATATGCAATAGTCCAATTGCAACCCGATGAAAATTTAAATTTATTGGACTGAATATTACAAAATCTATTCATAGTGTTATCACATAAAAAGACACTGAAAAATGAAAACATTTTTTAATAGTGTGTCATGCTGCTGCAACCATAACAGTATCTCCAAGCTCTGTAGTTACCGGTACTAATAACGGAGCCATATATTCAGCCGGAGGGCTAACACTACCGTCTGACGGAGAGCTCCATGTGGCGTCTATCTATCTTTCTTTGTCAGAACAATCTTCAGATTTGTCCTACTTGTATATGTCCATTGTTAATGCTGTAAAATTCAGTGTGTTGTTTTTGTCGGACGAGACGGGGTATACTGAGGTAGGGTTATATACACCTTGTTGTTTATTGTTTTACCTTTCGATTTTGTGAGCTATTATTGCCAGTAGATATCGTGTTTTAGTTTATGACTTCAATTAGTTGGATATATCAAGTTTTCAATATACTCCCTGACGATTAATTATATGTAATAAACACAATTATAGGTTTTTTTTAATAGAACGATTCATTCTATGCCAAAAACAAAAGTTACGGGTTTTTTTATGAACATATACAATTAATTTGAAACAATTAATTATTCGTCTTTACACCTTTACCTAGCAGGATTTTTAATCACATATTTTGTGTATATTACCCCACGCAACAGAACTGCATGCGTAGTTTTATGAGTTTATTTTGTAATATGTACATACTTTGTTAGTAATGCCTTCTGAAATATTAACCGTTAATTTCTGTCTTATTTGCAGTTTGATCGGGCGGTCGTAGGTCCTTTCCGTGAACGGTTCACTGCAAGTGCTAAATTCAACTCTAAAACTCACGCAATCCGCATAAAAGTTCAATACAAACAGTCGTTAACCATATCCGATCTGAAACTTCATTTACGAACATGTTATCTAAATACGGTAAGTATGTGAACCAAACGATCAATATATCGGTGATTCAGAATTGTAAACCAAGAGCAAAAATAGAAATATAGAAAAAGAAAAAGCTAAAAAAGAGTATTTAAGAAAAACAATTGGAAAGATACAGAAATGTATTCTAATGTGTCTGTTTCTTTGTGTTACAGACGAACAGCCATGGGCTGAATTAAGGAGAAAATCGACAACATAATATGGAGAACAGCAATAATATTATCTGGAAATACGATGTGAAGAACTATTAAAACTAACATTTAATGAATTAAGCTCTTCAGTCATTTTTTTATGTCTGTTATGCATTGCTCCAATTTATCATCAATTGATAACATGTGTCCTTAGAGACAAAAGTGTTGCGTTTAACATTGACTAGTTATATTTCTATATTTTTCAGCGTACTTAAGAGGTTAAAATAAAATAGTTTGAAATGGCAGTTATGGTAAATTAACCTTACTGATCATCAGAAAAATATAAATTAGTTTATAATTTTTAATGTGTTTTTTGTAATTGTTCAATATTATCATAAAGTGCTTTCAAATTGCACAAAGTTGCACTGCTATATATTTTATCACTCTTCTGTTAATATACAGTGTATAATATGCACCTTAGTCAATATTTATGGATAAACACTCCATTAAAAAGTGCAGATAAGTACTCCTCTTTATGGTTTTTAGCTTACCTTGTCCCGATGTCAACAAGTTTCATAAAGTCAATCCTTATCCCCAAGTATTGTGTTGCCATTAAAGTTATTCATTTTTCTTTAAATAATTTGAATTGGAAACTGAGTTGAGTGATCTCTACAAAGCAGCGGGTATGAGCATTTTTGCCAGCGTCTGTTTATTTGTGCATAATATTTTTTTTATTCTTACATCCTTTTTTCACCAAAAATGTTCAGTAAAGAGTCTTTATATTTGAAAGATTTATCCTCCGAATAAAAGATATTTAAGATTTTTAACACACTGAAATATCACATGCCCAATCCTCCATCTGTTAAAAATCATAACAAACTTGATGGTATATTATGTAAAACAAATTTAAAAAAGATAGAAATGTGTGTAACACAATAATTGGTAATTGTGTAGAATTAAGATTTTCATCATTTAAATTGGAATACACACCCCTTTCATAAAATGGAAGCGAGACACATTTAATCGTAGACCTTGGACTATGATATCAATATATCAGGTTGAGTATACCACTTAAATCAGAAAATAATGAATTTTAACAAATAGAGGGTTGGGCATGTGATATTTCAGAATAAAACTATATGCAGGAGATCAATTATATAACACATGCACATAATCAGGAAGGAAGATTAATGTTAAATATTTCATTTTATTCAATAAATCATTGATGTTGTCTTTTTGAAATACACACAAAACGTCTAATAGCATGCATGCATCGAGACCAATTAGCAATTTGATATACTAGTATGCAACAGGTCTCGTCTATATTTGAGCTTTGATGAAGAAACAACAATATAAATTATGCGTAAATTACAGTAACGCTCAGAATGTAGATACAATAGCAATTTTTGCCCTTTGTGGTATTTGTAAATTATGATACGCAATTTGTTGTATCGTCTTTACTTTATAAGTAAAAAACAATAAATCATACTAAACACAATCTCCAAAATATATAAAATAAAATTTTGGTCAAATTCTTTTTATCTGTTTTTATTATCTACAATGTCTTAGGAATGCATTTCTAATGATCAAATTAAAATTGAGAGTCAGTCGTAGAGTTATATACAAGATACAAAGAGCATAATTCTTTGTCATGTAAACAACGCAGCAATGTTAAGGCGTCCCGATGCTAAAATAGTGCTGGAAAACGATACTATTTGAATCATTGCAAAAATACTTGGAGCGGGAGTATTTCTTAAAATTTGAGTTACATTTATTGACACCGATGTTAAGCATAATATTTGATGCATTTTTGTGACGCCATGTGTACTTTTTAATCACATGACGGGCGAATCCTAATATTGCCAATGATCTATTTAAATCGCATCGGCGCAGGTGATTAATGACATTAAATCATACATAATTTTAAGAAAAATCCTTTGTTAAGTTATATACTTTGAAGTTCTTGCTTGGGAAAGAAATATATATTTTGTTTATGGAAGATATTGTTGAAACATTCCACAAAATCATCAAAATAATGTACATTTTTACTAATCAAAAGCGATTTACAGAACATTGGGGTTAATCCGTAGGTTTCCTAAGCACAATTCACATTGGTACTTTTACTCTCTACCAATTTTGCGTAAAATATTCGAACATTGTATTGATCTTTCACCTGTGCCAAGCTGGTTTTACGTGCATTTAAATTTATTCATTCAGTTGTTTACATGTACCAGGGGGAGTCTCCAAACCAATAGTTTATAGATAGTCATTTACTTAAGACAAAGCTTTAAAACTTCCGAATTTTTGATACTGGTTTTTAATATGTATGAATTTTGCACGTCTAGCATTAACGGTATCATCTATGTTAAGGGAACATGCAGTATTATACTGGTTTGATATAATTCACTTTTTATGTTAAGATACATTCTCTGAGAACTATCGACAGGAATGCAGATCGTGACGTCGAAGTTAATTATGACTTCATATCGTATGAAGTACCGACAAGTGACTTTCTACATATCGCTGTAAAATCCATCGGGAAGCCTTGACATGCCCGCGAAGGCTCGTGTCCTGTTTTTGTTAAATTATGTACATTATACCAGTAAAAATCTATTGAGGCTGTTTTGTATATCGTTTTATTCAATTTAAGCATAAATGAACAGTTTGTAATGTTGAGCACATTTATTTTAGTATAAAACTGGAAATTTCACTTCAACACTCAAAAGGTCAACAAAAGCTTTCTTTATATAGCAAAGAACTGTAAGCTCTGTAACTCGCTTATAACCAACGAAATACACTTAAATTCTGGTTGACTATGAAACATGCCTTAGTGAAGCATTCTAAACATTAGAATAGTAAAAATAATGTTTTACCAAAATCCTGACCATGCCCTTTCAATGAATTTGATCAAGCAATCATCTGTTTCCGGTAAAATTTGTGTAATTGTTTTTAAAAATCAAAATGGATTCATTATCACAACTTTTTGAGTGTGAATTGCCTCTTGCATAGACTTTTTCATGAAAATTTTTTTGGCAAATCGATGATCAATGATTTTGTTTTGCAAGTGTCCTTATTATATTTTTTTTTTCAAAACAACAATTAGAAGAAATAATGTGCTAGATTGCACTTGCATATACCTCATTATAAAAAAGAAATAGAAATAATCTTCCATAACATACGAAAAGATCAGCTGATTTATTATCAAGTTTCAAGTGTTGTTCTTTGTTGTTTTTTACTTTTTTTTCTCAAATTGTGCAAAATCAGTATTTTGTTTACTATTTGCTTTATTATTTTTCAATAAAAAAATGGTAGAAAAACCATGAAAACAGACATCAATTATATGTTAAAAGGACATGTATAATTTAATGTTTTTTTGTACTGAGTTGTTGTTTACATGAAAGTTTAATATTAAAGTGCACATGAATATTCAAAAAGCATGCGTCCGTTTCATGTCAATTTTTTAAAATTCGAAACAACTATGATTTTAAATACATGTAGTTTGTTTTCATATGTTGTTTACTAATAAAAATATTGTCATGAACTATGTTGGTATGTGGTACCTATATAAAAGAAAAAAGTCTTTAAAATGGTACAGTAATTTAGTGTGTTATCAAGAAACGTAAAAGAAAAAAAGATTGTATAATTTCATTTCGACATAGAAAACTGAAACTGAAATAGTTTTAAATAGTTTTCGTGAAAATAATCCAGATATTTGCAAAAGAATAATGATACATTATGGTTGTAAAATAATACTATTTCAATTATATTTTTAAAAAATGGACAATTGGTTAAGATAGCCGGTTTTTGTTGATAAGATTAATATTTTCCTTTTCATATATATTTCTGACAGTGTTAATTCACTGATTGTGATGTTGTCAAAACGTGCTGTTAGGGTTTATGAAGTATTATTTTTATTTTGTTTACAAATCTCGCCTGTACACAGATTTTATTTGTTTAATTAGTTTTAAATAGAACATAACAAACATAGTGTTCTTTATTCCTTGATTATTATATCTGTTAGCTAATGGTATATTTAGGTATGCAGCAATATTCATATATTGATATTAAACAGAATCTTGCATATTTCATCTTTGAAAAAAACCCAGAACTTTGTTTTGTCACTTTTTGTTTAATGTATTGTAAAAAGATTTATTAAATTTTATAGTTTAAGTTTCGCCCCCCCCCCCCCCCTCCCCAGATAACACCTCACGGTTATATATCGCTCGGATTCATCCTGATTTATTTTTCTAGATCCGTGCAAGCAATGAAGTCCCCCCCCCCATCTAAAAGTTGTATATATATATATATATATATATATATATGCTACTTTGGATATGACTATATAAATACGGATTTCTATTATTTTCCTATATCGTTCAGTTGTTGGGACACAATATGATATATCTTTTTTGATTAAAGAAATGGGTTTTTTTTAAATTTCAAATAGAAATAAAAGAAGTGCGTTGGCAAAAAAAAATATTTTTAGGTATTATGGTTTCAATATAAAATAGTGGCGCCTCGAAGACACCTAGAATATAAAGATAGAAATAAAATAACTGTAAAAACAACATCAATACAACATAAACAAGAAAAGGGTTTTCATAAAATTGTTCGTTAAATTCGGAGGTTGTAAACACGTACTGGTTAAAATGAAATAAACAACTTCAAACGGTAAACATCAGAATTTAATTCACAAAATTTTAGCTAGCAAGACATATTTTGCATCCATATTCATAACGAAAAAAAAATGTATTTAGAAAGATTGAGGTAAATGTCGATGTTTTGCCATTTTCTTTGAATATATCAAAACGATGGGTACACGGACAACTGTATTTGTCACCCTCGTTCTAACATTGATTTCATTGACAGAATGCATTTGTAAGTATTACTTATTGCTTGAAATTCTACATTCACACGAAATCAGTTTGGTGTTTTTACCGACAGTTTTTGATATAATCAATCAAGTTAAAAAACAACAGTTAGTTTTTAAGATGCACGATTTTTGCTTTTTATCATTGTAGATAACCTGGCCTACAAAAAACCAACCTGGCAAATACCAAGCATCAGCATTTATCCTCCAGATAGGGCGGTAGATAATTTAAAGTCCAACCGCTCGGCGGCGGGTAACCAATGTGCTATTTCTGACGGGACACCACACGGCGCCACTTGGATGGTGGATCTCCAATCTATTCAAGTTATACACAACATCGTGATATATTACAGGACAGAGGGTAAAACGTGGAGTGAGTTTTCTGATGTTATAATTATTGTTATCATTATCAGTTGTAATAGCATAAGTATTATTAGATACATAAGATCGCGTATGTACTTATAATAAAAACAAACATTTTCAAATAGTTATGGTAAACATATTTAATTGGTTGATCTAGAATCCAGCAAGTATGCGAGCAGATTCCTGGGTTTTTCTGTTTACGTATCCAACACAACAAACAAAGGAAACGGGTTTCTCTGTTATCATGACGCAAACAATGATGCCAGCTCCATACAAAGCGTTATAAACATCGACTGTCAAGTTGTAGGCCGGTACGTGATATATTACAACACGAGAGAGGGCAAGCTCTCCCAGAAGCCCACTTATTCAAAGGAAGCGTATATTGAACTGTGTGAAGTTGAGGTGTTTGGTAAGTTGATATACACATAAAAATGTCAAGTTTTTTCATAACCGAACATTTTTGTCTATAATCATATCTGACTGTTGCAAAAATGTGTTAACTACATATAAATTGGGGTGAAAATTTTTGTCATTAACATGCGTGAAAAATGCACCATATTTCATTTAAACTTACCGTTCATGGTATTAAGTAAAATCAAAACATATTGCTCATTTATCAAATTAATAGTAAATATGAAAATGTATTCTTAATTTCAATAAGGGTGTCCAAAACTTGGCTTTAAAGGACGGAATTGTAACGAACCATGTCCGAAAAAATGTCATTACTGTAACCCGCAGACCGGGGAATGTATTGGAGCCTGTAACCCGGGATATTATGGAGACAAGTGCAAATATTACGATAGAAGTATTTCTTTTGTTACAAAGTTTTATTTTTTTGTTTATGATTGCTTGTAACATTCACAGAATTTGATTCCATGTATGTTATACCCTTACTCATAGAATAAAGTGGAGAAAAGATCAGTAATTTAACTCTATTGTTTTAAAACAATTTTTATTCAAAACAATTTTGATATATCTTTACAAATTGCTTTTAGGAAATATGGCGCTGCAGAAACCGACCTTCCAATCATCGCAATTTTTCATTTCTACCGAAAGTAAGAAGGCTGTTGATGGTCAAAGGGCTGACCTTAATTTGTATTCGGGTCAATGCGCTGTGACCGCAGAACACCAAAACTACGCTCTGTGGAGAGTCGACCTCTTACAAAAGCGAAAAATTGAAAGGTTAACCGTATACGCCTTGACTTCTAGTTCGATATGGGGTTAGTGATTTTGTGTACAATGGTTTTTTTTTTATATATGTGCATAATTTAGTTGCGCGATATGATTAACTTAACAAACTCATATGTGTTCCACATAACTGTCATTCGCCACAATACTATACGTATGCATAACGTTTTTTTCCTCTTCAAAATAATTTGAGTTTTATTGACATAAACGTAAGATTTTGTTTAGATGTACAAATAACTCCTTATAATTCAATCAACCAATAATATAAGGTTTGTTCTTGGATCATAAATTCAATGCATCTATTCAGTCATGATCTAGTGATAATGCCTTTATGTTTAGTACTCAGTTACTCATTTTTTAGAAGTAATTTAGTCATGTTCTAGTAATCACTTAGAAAATACGTACCTCTTTTAGTTTCAATAAATTAACCAGTACTTTGTTTGGAACAAACTTTGTTTGGAAAATTCACTTTTTTTTCTAGGATTATTCAATTGTAGTCTTGTAAACAGCACGGAATAGTGTTAACTAAGAATGGTTCTTTTTTATTTGTAGATGAGAACAACAATTTTACAGGGATACTTTTAGGTTTTTCATTAAAAGTTTCTAACACAACCAATCAAAACGACGGTGTCGTCTGCTACAAAGACACAAACCATACAAGGTCAACTATTCCTTTCTCATTCGATATAAGCTGCCCTGTGATTGGTCAATATGTCTCGTATTTCAATGAAAGACTCCCAAACACTACCTATCCAGCTGGGTACAGTCAATACGCCCAGTCAGCTCTGTGTGAAGTCGAAGTGTATGGTAGTTATTGTTTAAATTTTCGTTTTTTGTAGCATTATTTTCAATTTTTCTTACGTTGTGGAACAAGTGGCATTTTTAAATATAAAACTAGCGATACTTTGTCTTTCTCTGTATCCAGGTTGTCCTATTCCGGGATTTGACGGTCCGCATTGTGTTGTCCCTTGCTTCTCTATCTGCAAAAATTGTAAGACCTTTTAGAATTGATTTTTTTTCAAGCAGGTTATTTCATTTTTTTTCAGTTTAAAGACCTATTGCTGTTTACTTTTTTATCTAACATTTATCTTAAATGTTCATTCAACTGGTATTAAATAAAATAGGCTACTATTGGTCTTATTTAGTCATTTGATTTGTTCTTAGTGATTGTCATTTTGTGTTGATTACTATTTTTCTCTCAAAAACAGCGGCTGACTGCATATCAAACAAATGCTCTATTATTCCCAACAAAGTTTTATTCAATATGATTCCTGATGTTTGTCTTTCTCGTTAGATCTGGAAAATTTAGCTCTCTGGAAACCAACATTTCAGTCTTCCACGCGATCCGGCGCTTCCGCTTCAGAGAAGGCAGTTGATAACCAGAAATCTGATCGGACGTTTCGCGGTGGTCAATGTTCAGCTACTTTAAACAACAAAACTCAAGCATATTGGCGAGTTGATTTAAAACATCTTTATTGGATAGATCAGATCACGATATATTTCAGGACAGAGAACCAAACATGGAGTAAGATGAGTTAGCGATGTTTTCTATTCTGAAAAATTGTCTTATTTTGCTTATTTTGATCGTCTGGACTTTAAAAGAGAATGTAAAAACTCTCTTACGCACGTCATTTTTTTTTAAACACAATACCAAAACATGCAAGGAATTTGCTCAAACAGTTTTGAAACATTGTTTGCTTTTCTCACATCTGAGATAGCTGGTCATTATATATCAAATCATATATTGAATATTTCTATCGACATCTTTTGTGACAATTTAAAATAATATTGTACAGATGAGCACAACTCTGAAAGAGCGTCGCCTCTTGGGTTCTACTTATATATTTCTAACACAACGGATAGACACAACGGCGTCCTTTGTTATCACGAGCATGCGCACACAATCTACAATCTCCCTGACGTAATGAACATCAGCTGCCCATTTAAAGGTCGACACGTCATCTACTACAATGAACGAAAAGAAGGAGTTGCCTACCCTGCAAATTATTCCCGATATGCCTTTGCTGATTTGTGTGAAGTTGAAGTTTACGGTATGTTTGCATTACATTTGGATTAAAAGGGAACATTAACTTAGTACAGTTCATGGTTTTATTAGGAATATGGACTGTTGATGATGCCGATGCCCTTTATTTTTTTATTTTTTTTGTTTTGTAAAGCGATGTTAAATAACGTACATGTACAGCCTATAGTTGTCTTTGATAGAAAAAAATGAAAAACATATTTATTTCTGTCAATGAAAACATAATCATAACAAACCATGAACCATCTAAACAAATAATGAAAGTAGTGACAATATGTTACCTCTTTAGGATTTTCAGCCGTCTATTTCATCTTGTTAAGGTGAATAAGCTTTGATTTTCTTTTTAAAAGAAGACCTTTCAACTATTTGTCCCCAACCTGGAGTTATCATTTAGTCATTATCTAAGAAAACGTAGTGGAGATGAAAACTTTGAGGAAGAAATTAGAATGTATTTACTAAAATACAAATATTTGTTATTTTAATAAATTTTATCCAAGGTTGCCCTGCCCCTGTGAAAGCCGAGCCACAGTGTACTCGTCCCTGCTCATCTAACTGTGAACAATGTTACCCAGGTACAGGGGTCTGTCAAAAATGCAAACATGGCTACCAAGGGACTGAATGTGAGCCTGGTAAGAGCAGATGTCAGTTTCCTGATAGTTAATATTTATTTAAATTCAAGTTTGTCAATAATAATCAAGATTATTAGATGATAGAGGGTTCATAGTTTGGGTAAACATGCCTCGTGTAGTTCAGTTTCTTGATTAATGTTTAATTATATTGGTTAGATAATACATAGTTCATAATCAGGACAGATATACCAAGCGTACGTTACTTCCCTTGTAGATATTACTGATACCGGTTAAAAAGGTTCATAGCTAAGGTAAATCTAGCATGATGGTTTTCCTTTTCTGATAGTCCTTTGAGATGTTAGTTAAATAAATCAAGGTTTTATAATTAAGGTGAACCTTAAGTGTATTCTTTACCCCTAATAGTGTTAAGTTTAAATTATTTAGATTATTCGTGGTTCTATTTTTATGATAGTCCCTTTTTATATTTGTAAATTCAAGGCTCTACTTTCCTGAACGATTTTTTTTTATATAAATTAGATGATTTTAGTTTTTTCTGCTTTTTATTTATGTGTTTTATATTGATTAGATTCTTTAAAGCTCTTTTTACTGATATTATTAAGTAAATATTTGTTGGATAATTCAAAGTTTTACTTTTCCTGTAACTCTTTGTTTATATTTGTTAGCCAATTGACGACTACTTTCCTCTTTTTGTTTATGTTGGTTAGATAATTGGAGACTCTACTTTATCTATTGTTTTATACCAGCTTAATGATTCAAGGATCCAATTTAAAGATATCTTTGGTTTTTATTGGCTAGAAAATTTAAGACTCTCTTTTCATGATTGTTTTTGTTGGTTTATTAATCTTAGGTTCTATTTTCCCCATGGTTTTTGTTTATATTGGTTAGATTCATCAAAGTTCTACCTTCCTGATAGTATTTTGATTATATTGGTAAGATATTTCAAGATGCTAGATGATAACGGCTCCATTTTATGAAAGCTTTTGTTTTTATTGGTTATATAAGTCAGGACTCTATTTTTCTGATAGTATTTCGTTTATATTGGTAAGATTCATCAAGACTCTACCTTCCTAATAGTATTTTGATTTGATTAGTAAGATTCATTAAGGTTCTACCTCCTGATAATATTTTGATTTGATTGGTTAAATTCATCAAGGGTCTTCCATCCTGATAGTACTTTGTTTACAATGGGTAGATTCATGAAGGCTCTACCTTACAGATATCAATTTGTATAAATTGATTAGATTCATCAAGTCTCTACCTTCATGATAATATTTTGTTTATATTGGTAAGATTCATAAAGGCTCCACTTTCCAGATAGTATTTTGTTTATATTGGTAAGATTCATCAAGGCTCTACCTTCCTGATAGTATTTTGTTTATATTGGTAAGATTCATCAAGGCTCTACCTTCCTGATAATATTTTGTTTATATTGGTTAAATTCATCAAGGCTCTACCTTCATGATAGTATTTTGCTTATATTGGTAAGATTCATCAAGGCTCTACCTTCCTGATAGTATTTTGATGATATTGGTTAGATTCATCATTTATCAAGGCCCTACCTTCTTGATAGTATTTTGATTATATTGGTTAGATTCATCATCTATCAAGGCCCTACCTGCTTGATATTATTTTGATTATATTGGTGATATTATTTAAGCTGTTTCTTTCCGGATAGTTCTTTGTTGATATCGGTTAGATAATGCAACGTTCTTCTATAAATGTATTGAAATCAATTGTATATTTATTTGTTTTTATAAAGTCGTTAAAACTAAAAGAATTAATGCATGCTAATGGACGTTGAAAAATATAATCTGAGCTTTTTTTTATTATATTACTTGTTTTTAGGTCATTGTAACGAATTTAAAAGTGTTTACTTTATGTCGGTGTATAGATATAATATACATACACTGTTTGTTTTTCTTTGACAGTCGTTTGTAGTGCTTCTGCATCAATTAGTATTTCACCAAACAGTACAATTATTAGTACTGACTACAATGCTATATATTCGGCGGACGGACTCACGTTTCCTTCCAAAGGACGACTCCGGGTGGTGTATATATACATCGCGTTGCCAAAGCAGGCATCCGACCTAGCTTACTTGCATATGTCCATTGTTAAAGCTGAACATTTTGATGTATTGTTTCTCTCAGACAAAATGGAAAAGACTGAGGTAAGTTTTACACAAGAACTAATTAGTATTATACTTAAGTGATACGTGATTTTGTTGTTTTTGCTTGTTCACTAAAAAAATCCTTCTTGAATGTCTGTTTGCTTTTTGTTAGATTTTTTCCCTGTTTCTTGATTTTATTATTTTTTTTGTGCATGGGCTGCGTAAACCATATTATACGCGCAGATATATATGTTGAATATCACAAATCTATGTATATATACATATATATTTATTGATGAAAATAGTCAATGGTGCATATTATTGAGCAAGACGATAATTTTAGTACGTGTATGTTAAACAATCGATGGTATATTCAGCATTGCGTGTTGCCTGTGTACAGTATCCTACAAAATAGAACGCACCAATCAAAATGCAACGTTTACCAATTTAATTTTCAGACCATAAATTGGAATATAACAAAATATTATTTTCTGTAAGAAAAAAAGACATTCTAAATTTAATGCATCGAATTTTGCAAAATATATATACATACGAAGTTTGGAGTTTATTCTTTTTTATAACATACACATTACTAGTTAAATATATGCATAAAATCATACTAATTTTAAAACAAGTTCAGTAAAATGTTATAAATTTTTCATGGGTAATAAGCATATCAATCTAATTTAATGTATTTAATTATTCGAATTATCTGTTTCTTACTTTGCAGTATAATCAAGATGTCGTTGGTCCTTTTCATGGCCGCATATATGCACGTACCAACTATGGCTCTGTAACTGAGGCTATCCGCATTAAAGTACGTTATAGGGAAACGTTCACCATATCAAATCTAAAACTTCCTCTGAAGACATGTAACAGTTTTGCGGTAAGTGATACAAGCAGGAAGAGAAATTATATATTTATTTAATTTTTTCAACATTCTTTACAAAAAAAAAGAATAATGGAGACAAAAAGTGTTAAATGTGCAAAACTAATATATAAGAGAGAGAGAGAAAAAAGAAAGAAAGAAAAAAAAGAGTCAGACGACAGAGACAAACAGAGAGAGAGAGAGAGAGAGAGAAAGAGAGAAAGAGAGAGAGAAAGACAAAAAGAGAAACAAAAAGAGAAACAAAAAGATGAAAAGAGAGAAAAAGAGAGAAAGAGAGCAAGGAACAAAATATAAATAATTTGTTTGCATAAAATTATTTCACTTTGATTCCAGATGCACACATAAACCAAGGAAAAGAACCAAAGAAAAAACAAAGAACTAAAACACCACGCAACATACTTTTTTCCAATTAACAGGAAACGGCTTTTAAATATGAGTCTTTAAATAAAATTGTTGTTTTGCGTCTATGTCTATATTATCCGCTTGGCATTTTATTCAAACAAAATGTGTATCAACATGTGTGTGCATTTTTTCCTCTTCATATGTGCGTATACTAGAGCAGGACTGTACTTTCCTTTTTTATAATGTAACAGTTCTCTAGCAATTAAAAAGGGAATTTTGTCCCGTATTGATAACAACATGCTACTATGTAACATAATATAAAGTACATATGTATTTCTTTTTGGGCTGGTTTTATTACTTTTCCCATTTTGAATTTGGTTTTTTTTCTTGAATTATTTGCATGCAAAATTACTAACGAATAGTGATAATTCAAACAATTTTATATAAATTTCATAAAAGGATTTCTTTTCTACACCACCAAAATGCCAACATAAACAAGCAAGTGCTATATGAAATTTTCCGATTTGTCCTGTGTTGTAATTTGTAAAAACAAGCAACGTTAAAAGAGTGTTGCTTAGAAAATAACAATTTCATGTCCTGTGTGAAGCAAAAGTAAAATTTATTCCAAAAATTATATATAAAAATATTGACTGGTGTTGAGGGCAACATTGATTATATTAGCCCTTGAGGGACCCGACCCGAAAACACAGTCAACAATTTTTTTTTTTTTACATGAAGAAACAAACCAAAATTTAAGAAAGTAATTTCGAAACAGATCTCCGTGATTTTCTCAGCTCAACAAAGAATTCACGAAATCAATTTCGTGCAAAGTCCATATACAAAATATCCTCAGCATCAAACGGTCACTGGTGATATTAAGCCGCCCCTGAGAATTAACATACAGATGTTCTACCGGATTTTAATTCACAGTAATTCGTAAATCTTTATATCCGTTATGACAGCACACTGTTGCATTGCGCGTCCATTGTTAACTTGCATTGACTGGCTGTCTATTCTGACGTCACCTTGTTTTGGAGTCGCGAAGAGTTCTTTTAAGTCATCATTTAGGAATCAACAAATTAGAAGCGATTAATTGGAATAGAAGGATTATTCCCTAAATATTATTCCTAACCGGTCAAGCCTTTTTGGACGAGCTAATATTACAATTATCGTCTATACAGAGTTATATAGTGAGAATACACTACTGAATATAAGAAATATTTTTTTATATATTCTTTGAAGAAAATTTAACACATGTTCTGTAGATAAACTTAGGGGTTTGGATGATACGTCAATGAATAATAGAAAAATACCACAAAATTACAAACATAGGGGTGTTACTGAAGCATGCTGTGTTTAAGTTATATGTAATTCTGCACAATAACAAAACGTAGTTTCTGTATAGCTTTATAAAAAGTATGACAACGAAAAGTAGACGTTAACCAACTACCCATAAAAAGTCAACAGTTGAACAGTTTCTCTCATAAATTAGATTGCATTATGTTCATTATCGCATAGATGACGTCATGAGACTTGAATGTCATGTAAAATTGATCCATAAGCACTATACAGGCAGATTTGAAATATAGGAAATCTGAGAATTTTAATAAAAAGATTTATTTGGAATTGAGCAAGTGATTCATGGAATAGATGCGCGGGCATGTTAAGGCTTCCCGATTGATTTTACAGCGATGTGTAGAATGTCACTTGTCTGTACTTCATACGATATGACGTCATTAGTAACTTTGACGTCATGATCTGCATACCTGTCGATAGTTCTCAGGGAAAATATCTTAACGTTATATGTGAATTATATCAAACCAGTATAAAACCGCATGTTTCCTTTACATAGATGCTGCCCTTAATGCTAGACTTACAGAAATCATTTATATTAAAAACCAGTTTTTAAAAAATCGGCAGTTTTAAAGCTTCGTTTTAAGTAAAAGACTTTTTATAATAGAGTGGTTTGGGGAGTTTCCCTGCTAAGTGTAAACAACTGAATGAAGAAATGTTACTGCGTGTAAAAACCAACTTGGCGCAGGTGAAAGATCAATACAATTTTGGAATATTTTACGTAAAATTGGTAGAAAACATAAGTACCAATTTGAATCGTGATTGGGAAATCTACCCATTTATCCCAATTTTTTGTCAATCGCTTTTGATTAGTAAAAATGTGCATTATTGTGATGATGTGGTGGAATGTTTCAACAATACCTTTATAAACGAAATATCTTTTTCAAACCAAAGCAACAACTTCAAAGTATATGACATGATAGAGGATTTTTCTTAAAAATATTGATGATTTAATGTCATTAATTACCTGCGCCGATACAATCTAAAAAGATCATTTGCAACATTCGGATTTGCCCGTCACATGATTTTAAAGTACATATGACGTCACAAAAGAACCGGCTGAATAAATTTTGACCGAGGAAAATAAAGGATTTAAGCTGTATTTTTTTACTTAAATGTTTTATCTTTACTTGATATGTTTATTGTTTTAGAAAACCTCAGGGTAGTGTTGTTCTATCTCATTTTGTGTCGAGAAATATACGTAAGCTATTCATTTATCACGTGATAATGCACCGAAGTAGTATAAATGTAATACGTTAATTTAAAGCAATTATAGCGAGCGCAGCTCGCCGGCGCGCAGCGCCGGCGCGAAGCGAGCTCTACCGGCAAGGCGTGTGTGAATAGAAAATTCGGACTATATAGTTGCACATTCATTCAACGGATTTTTTTGGCGTCAGTAAATCGGACCAGTAATGCATCGTTTTAATCGTCCCAGTAGTTCCCTGTAATCATGGCAATTTTTATCACTTCACACTCTCACGAGAAACAGCAAGACAAATTTAGACAGTAAAAACAATAACGATGTAAGCGACATACAGTCAATGTTACCTCTAAAGTTCACCTCAGTACACTTTCAATCAAAAATAATCGTGTGACGTCACAAACGTTTACACATTGATCCGATATATTTTTTCGGAGTCAGTAAATTTTGACCCACAATTCATAGTACCAATGGTTTCCAACCTCACGTTCCAACATCACGTTCTCCCGAGAATCAAAGAAAAATCTTTGAAAAGCTTAAAAGATGTGTAATTTTAAGAACATCATGCTTTTTAAGTAAATAAAACAGTATACTTCGCATACTTTTATTTCTCAGGGGAATTTTCAAGAGTAAGACGACACTTAACCAACGTCCTCTTTGACGTCACAATGAGCACTGATAAGGGGAAATTACTCTAATTGAAGTTATTGTAAATCTGCTGAAATGACCAAAATCCTCTTAAAATCTTGCAAAGGCTAAGATAAAGAACAGCTGACGAATAAGGACATTTCTTCAGATACAGGAAACAGTTGTAAATTGCTCTAATTTGGATGAATGCTCAAAAATATTTTATTCACTATAATTACGGTAATTTCCTGAAACGTAACGTTATACGTAGCAGCGCCTTTTTTTAAAGGGGGTGGGTGGGTGGATGGCAGCCTCATCCAAAAAATCTTTGCAAGCAAAAAGAAAAATAAATCATGAAAATTCTAATCTTCAGCTATTTAGCAGTTCAATGGTTTCTTTATTTTCACTTCCATTTATTACATGCGGGGGGGGGGGGGGGGGGGGGGGGAGAACACCATGTTCTTTTAACATGATAAGCAAATATTTTTAAGCGTAAATTAAAAATAAAATTAAACATTAATTATTTTTTTTTAAGTGGAGGGGCAAATCCATGGTAAGTCGATTTTCTATGTATAAATTGACAAAAATGAAAAATATTTTAGCATGGGGGGAGCTCTATGATGAGTCAAGTTTTATATGTAAGTTTAAGAAAAAATGTCTACTGCAAAAAAAGGGGGGAATCAATCAATCAATCATAATCACAATCACTTTAAAAGAGGAGATGCAGTGCAATGAATATTTATATATTAAAATCTTTATTATTTAACAACATTGTATCTGAGATTAAACTATTGTTCTACATATAAATAAATAAATTATAACAAATCTTATAAAATATGTCTGTCAAGATAAGATCGCAGGTTGCCAATGTGCTTTCCTAACCTACTAGCGAAGAATAGAGATTTATATGGATCCAAAAATTGAAGTGATTCAATTCCGATTTCTTTTAAAGCTATGGTTTAATTTTCTTTTAAATTAAAAATATAGAAGCAGAATCAAACAATGCAAAATAAGAACGATAATAACTTTTTTTAGTAAGGTTTAAATTTGTTTTTCTTTCATCATCCTGACAATCTCCTGATGGCAAGAAAAAGCCCACATGTTGACGGTGTGTAAATAAAGATTATTTTTGAAAATTCAACATAATAATAAAACAATCGAAATATTGAGAACAAATAGATATAATGTCTAATGAGCAATCGTTGGTCTTCAGCAAGTTGTATGATATCATTGAACTTTAAAGAATTGTTCGGAAGTGATGACATCCAAGGATAAAAAATAAAAGGGCAAATTGTATCTTAACATGATCATGGCAATAAATTCACTGCAGATACAACCTGTCGACAGGGGATGTAAACTCCTCAAAGGCACCTGCCCTCATCTCTATTTTTAGAGGTCCGTGTTTGCTCTTCTTG
This sequence comes from Magallana angulata, assembly GCF_025612915.1. Classification (NCBI taxonomy): domain Eukaryota; kingdom Metazoa; phylum Mollusca; class Bivalvia; order Ostreida; family Ostreidae; genus Magallana; species Magallana angulata. The sequence continues at coordinate 334,819 of NW_026441673.1, forward strand.
AAATTTGTATTTCGTTATATAAATTTTTTGTGTTGATTGATAGTTTGTTCTTGTTGTTTTTTATTAAAACATTAAACCTTTCCCTCCAATATATGACTCTAAAATAACAATTGATACTGTTCATAACATTGATAAGTCGCATGTCACACAAACATGGACATTTGTTCTTTATTGAAAGCTAAAATATGTTTAAAGAAACCCTAAAGACAATGTTTTTACTGTGTGATGTATTTTAAATTCCTTATGAGCAATTTGTGGGCAGATAATGCATCATTTTTTTTCAATAATAATAATATAACTATGGTTTCGTCCGTAATAACGTTCTTCCTGAAATGATTCAAGCATCAGATTGTATCATTTTCTGTTTCAAAAAGATAATTTGAAAGATCAAAACACAAGCTGTTTATTCCAAATCAAAATACAAACAAGATCTCTGGTTTTAATGATTTCCATCGATTCAATTTGATCGTGTTGAGGCATTTGTCTGAAATGGGAAGAATGGTATATAATAACTCCAAATAATCATTATTGCCCTTTTCAGATTAAAAAGAGAAACAACACATTCTTCTTTTTTACATTCAACAAACAATTCATTCACGTTGGTGTCTTTTTAGACACATTCAAACTATACAACTTAGATGTGTATTATCTACTACTTACAGTATCATTGAAACAATTCCTCAGGGGAAGTTTCAAATTCGAGATCCTGATTGGCTTCATATAGACCACAGTTACACGTATGGCAAACACTTTTGTGTTTAATCCGTTTTGAATTGTAAACTCTTTTTGCGGCGGTCCATATTTAGGACCATCGTACTATAAAGACAATATAACTTAGGAACTTTAAATCAATTCATCTCTTAGTATTTCGTCATTATTATTATTTTTTTGTGTTCTTAACATTATCGAACACGTACTGCACACTTACTGTACAAAACTACATGAGATATACACATTAAACAAAAGATGATAAATGAGCAGTTATAGTACATATTGAAAATATTCAACTCAACAAGTTATATTTTCCTGGTAACATTAAAAGTTTTCTCAAGTGAATAACTTTATTATTATAATTTCTTGATGTTTAATGACTTTGATGTGAAAAGTAAATTCAGATCCAGAAAAGTTTAAATACCTTTTTCGACTGCATATTGTTCGCTATTAATACGACATTGAAGTTGATTGCATTGTCAATTTTAATTGACATATTTAATAGATCCGCAGACTGATCTGACAAAGATATGTAGATGTACAGAGTTTGGACATCTCCGGACGACGGAAATTTGAGTCCATCAGGAGTAAACATTGTCGTGTAGTTGGAGGAATTGGTCGCACTTTTTGGATTCACCGTTATATTAACAACTGCATGACAAACTACAAACGATGAAACATACTGCATAAACAAAACCTATAAAAGTCGAAAAACTAGTAATAATATACTATGATAATAAACACAATTTTACAAGAAATTGCATGGCGTGAATAGCAATTAGTTTAAGTGTAAATTTGATTGAATGACACTTATTACCCACTTAATTCACAGGCATATCCTTTGTAACCAATCTTACACGTCTTACACATCCCGGTGCCTGGGTAACATTGCTCACAGTTAGGCGGACAGGGTTTGGTACATTGTGGCAACCCCGCCACAGGGTAAGGGCATCCTGAAACATCTATTATCGTAATGTTTGTGTGTGAGTGTTTGTAATATTAACTATTTAAAAACCCCAAATCATCTAAGTTTAAATTGAAGTTTTGACTTTAAAAATATGATATTAACAATAAATATTTAAAAGTAAATGGATTGTTTTTAGACTAAAAAACGGATGCTTATACTCAAAAGAATAAAGATGTATTATGATGTGAAAGTTCTTCAATATTTGCTTGTGAAGCAACTGATGAAATCAGTCCTAGTAAAGTAAGTGGGATGCAATTTTCAGAAATTTGTTGAAAAATAATTCGGTTGGACTTTATCATGAATGAACGGCTTGATAAGTTAAAAAAAGGGAACTGGACCAATGTCATACAAAATACTCACATGGTTTGCACATTTCGTCGCATGGAACCGTGCATTTTGGATCATCGTATCCAAATTCTGGAAATGGGCAACCTAAAAAAAACCTTTTAAACAGCAAAATCTAGCCTTACGACAACATTTGTTATGCCAACCAGTTATGTTCTTCTATTCCAGGTACTACGTTATACGTTGTAATCTGTACAAAATTTCAAGTTTAATTTTTATTTAATATATAAGGAGGCCGAGTTTCGTTTGCATTGCGCATGTTTTTGCGCATTCTGATATAATACGTTGATTTATACTTCTTATGATTTTTTTCGATATCATTTATAAAATCAAACACAATAAACAAAATACAGATAAAAATATTTAGATTGTTAAAGGAAATTTTTATTTTTAACACGATTTTTACGTTGTGCGATAGGGGAGCATTGCCATTGCGCTTTTATGACGTTAAGATAAAATGAAGCTTTGTAGGAGTACGTTATAAGAAATAACATAAAATAAAAAGTAAAAATTGTACGCTCTCGACATTTTATATACAGAATGATACTATCCTCGAGGACATTCTCCTCATTTTTGGAATGAATCCATTACACCAATCATCATTCGTGATGATCCAAATATATAGCAACATTTGGTGCATTTTAATATTTTGAGATGGCCCCCACTAAAAACCAGACGGTAGAATGTTGTGTTATTTACATATAAGGTAGGAAAAGCTATTACTAATCATATATAACAATTTCAGAAAAAAAGCTATTGTAGTATTTTTTCAAACTGCTTTTATGTGCGGAAAATGCAGTTTCCTATTTAATCCTATAGTAAATGTACCTCTATTTTGAGATGGTCCCAAAAAAGAACCAGACGGTCGATTTTCATGAACCTTCACAAATAAACTAGAGTTGGTTTAAATTACATATGGTTAAAAAATAAAGAGTTAAGCTATTGTAGTTTTTCCGCATAAAAACCCAAATCGGCCTCCTTAGAATGAGTTACCGTAAACTTCTATTTCACATAGATCAATGTGAGCGTATTGACTGTAATCCTTTGGATAGCTGATTCCCGGGAGTCTCTCATTGTAATATATGACATATCGACCAATCGCAGAACAGAATACATCCAAAACAGATGGAACTGTGTATTTGGTGTACATCTCATCATGAAAACAAACAACGCCATCTATTAGATCCGTTGTGTTCGAAACAATAAGTGAAAACCCGAGTAATCTTGCAATGTAAGGGTTGTTTAAATCTGAAAAAAAAAACCACGCAAATTATATCAGCATTAAGGTTTATACAGTCAAGTTACCTGTTTGCTTTTCGAGCGCCACCTCTCAAGAAATTGATGATATTTTACCCCATGGTTTGTTTTCCGTTAACGAGTAAATAGTGACACGTTCAATCCGTCGAACAGATTGGAGATCTACCCTCCACAAGGCAAATGTCTGACCAGGCGTGGTGACTGAACATTGACCGCCCCTTATTGCTAAGGAACTTTTTCTACCATCGACAAGTTGAGAACTAGGGTGACTAAAGAGTCCTGTGGAGATTTGATAAGTCGGACGATGCAGGGCTAAATTAACTAAAAAGAAGATAAAAATGGGAAAACAGGATTGGACCATCATTTCATCATCAATGAAAATGATATCATTCATTAAAAACCAAACATGCCTCATTTAATTCATTATAATATTTATAAAAAAAAACATGGATGAGAGCTAATAGCAAGACAGAGAAACAGACAAAAAAATAGCGACGGACAGACAGGAAGGCAGACAGACAGACAGACGGAGAGACAGACAGACAGACAGATAGTTAGATGAAGTTATCTGCAATTAATGGAAACCACTACTCACTCCGTCTATAAATATCACAGTGATGACCCTCAAATCCCGGGTTGCATCCTCCAAGACATGTCCCGTAAAGAAAGCTACAGTGGCGGCAACCATGAGGACACGGTTTAGCACAATCCATTGAGTAAAATCCTAGGGGACAACCTGTTCCAAAGCAATGTAAAGAACAAGTTTTTATTTTCTTAAAATGGCTAAGAAAAATACCTATTTTTTGTATGAACCTGTTTGCTATAAAATGATGTAGACGACATTAAAATTATACATGTAAAGTAAATAGCCCTGCAGAACGAAATTGCAAATATTTTTATTCTGATTTTTTTTATTCTGATTTTTACCAATTACTTGTACTTCACACAATTCAACGTAAGCCATCGATGAAAAGCCTGGTTTTTTGTGTTCATTCCCTCTTCGTGTGTTGTAGTATATCACGTAACGGCCCTGTACTTCACACGTAAGCTTCATAATCTCAAATATATTTGTTTGGTTTGATTCATGGTAGCATAATTGCCCATCGTCTTTGTTCGTTGTATTTGACACATAGACAGAGAACCCGAGGAATCTGCTTGCATAGATACTATTGGCTTTTTATAAGAATAAAAAAAAAATAGTATACTAATATATATCTGTGTAAACAATACTTATTGAAATTCAGAAGGTCATTTTAAAAAAAACACTTCAAATTTGATAAATGGCAGGTTTTTTTTTTTAGTGCATTTGCATATTTAAGAACACCCACACGCTAAAATGTTGCATCGAGAAAACGTTAAACCAATTGGTTTTTGTTCTAAATCGTTATTACAAATCAAGAATGTGACTTACCAAATGGTTCGTCTTCAGTTCTGTAATGTATAATTATATAAATTATACTTTGTATGGCCTCAAGGTCAACCATCCACGTGATATCAATAGGTGAGGCTTCAGATATAGCGCACTGGTTGCTCACTGCTGTGCGATTTATAAAACCATCAACGGCGTTGTCAGAGGAATACTTTTCAGAAGATTGCCAGGTTGGTTTTTTATACGCAAGGTTTACTAAAAAAGAAAGTTTAAAAGATTAAAAGAAATTCCCCTTTCATCGCTTGTTTTTCTACGACATTACATATATCGTCTGTTCCTGTGTCAATTCGTCTGTTGGTCTGTCTGTCAGTTTTCTGTAGACTTTAAATTACCATATAGATGAATTGGTGAAGTTGGCAAAACGTGGTATCGAACAGCCTTTTACAAATGGCATTTTAAGTTGTTGAAATTAAGCTGCCTACGTTTTGGTATTTAAAATAAATTCTAATAAAATTTGAAAAAAAAACACATTGTATAAAACTAATTATCATAATTTTTACTATAATATACCTAACGTCCTTACTACACAATTCTTAAGAGATACGACACAATTATCTACTCTTCTGTTCTGATCCAGTTTTGTTTTCCGATGTTTTTCTGATTTGTATGTTGAGCCGAAGAATAATAATAAAAACAATATTGTTTAGTTGATGTGACCTTAAACCAAATATATGCTTCGATTACCGTCTTTTTACATATTGTTTCAATGCATTGTGACATATCGAAACTTAAGAGTTTTACAATATTCCAGAAGGGTCTATAATTTAATTCTTTGACAGAGATACACGGGCGAAGTGGTCCTTGGTCATATGTTTATACTATAACGTCACGTTTCTTTCATCCAATTAACATATTGCGGATTGTTTTATCTTTTTTCTTATCCTAGGTTTTTAAGTATTTTTCTCTGGCCAAATTCAACAACTGTTAGCACAGCATTTTTGTGACAATAATGAACTACATTTATTTTTGGAAAGATAGGAATGTAATTGTATTATAAGTCTAGTATCATGTTTTGCTAGTCTTATGATGATTTTGAAGTGTTTCAGAGAGTAAACAGAGAAAATATGTTATAAATCGTATATGTAAATTTTATCACAAAAATACACTAGTAGTTTGGTCATGTAAATAACAACTTGAAATGAACGATTGTCGCATTCATGATAAATTTAAATTAGCAATTTATTAATTATCTTTTGATTATCAAGCAAAATTAAAAGAATACAAATATGATCACTCCATTTTTTTAGGTACATTTATTAACTTATAAAAATATAATCACGCTGATTTATATGAATCAATCAAAACATAGATTATACATATACTCACAACCCTCGACTTGACCAAAACAAAAACTTAACAGCAGGGCCACTATAAGAAGTCGTGCCATGTCCTTCCCTCACTTAAGAATTCTTCAGCTCTAACTATTTTTCTATAAAGCTGTCATAGCTAGTTATCCAATTTGTTCAGTACTTTATTGAAAGGAGATAGGCAATAGGAAAATTCCGAGTGTTTATGTTGTTTTTAACTGCTGAAAACAAATTATACAGAAGCCCATTTTCGGAGCCGTCATAAATAATGATCAAAGTTGTTGTTCAGTACTTTATGGAAAGAAATTGATCAACATGAAGATACCGAGTGTTTTTTAATACTTTTACTACTGCTTTTTAAAATATATCCAAAAGTACACTTTCGAATATTTGTGTGTGGTGGCACATAAGTAGGTATTAAATGGTTAGGTACTCGCTGGGGTTTTTTTTTGTTTACTCATGAATATATTCAATCTATTATTGGATGTCAACATTGGATGTCAACATATGCTGAGTGTATTTCAATTTACAGATGAAGTACAGACATAATAAAACAGCAAGAAAATATAAACAAGTTCAAAAACACTTTATCTATCAGTTCCGTATTTCGTTCAAACAAATAAACACAAATTATCCACACACAAAAAATTTGTGACGCAATTTTATAGGTACATAGAGTATTTTATTTCATGTAACATGCTTACGTGTTTGTTTCATATCAATGGTTTTGCTTGATGATTCAAGAAATGTTGTTTATCAAGTCAAAAAGCCCTTCATTTTAATATCTCAAATTGTATTGTTTATTGGTCAACAGCTGCACAGCTCATATACATACACAATTAATATACACATGTTACAATACATATACTGGTCACTTGAAAAAAGGCAAGTTTATACATGAAGTTTTCTGATTACAAAAGCATTCTTAATATATTTACCTAAATTGCACAAATCAATTACATTTTGTGTTGACACTAATAGAATTAATTTAAAGACAGAGGGTTTAATATAATAAAACTTCTTAAGGAATTTTTCTCTTAAGTTACAGTAATAGGGACATTTCAATATAAAATGATATTCATCTTCTTTATCTAAAGTACAAAGAGGACATAAACGTCTTTGTAATGGAACATTGTTATATCTGCCAATTTCGATGGTAAGACAATGAGATGATAATCTTAATATCTCAAGCGTAAAAATCGCATAGAATTGTATTAAAATCTTGTATCAGAACATTAAAAATGTATATCATAGCATAGCATAAAGTAGTGAAAAATATGTATGAAATGACGTCCCGTATATATGATGGAAAATAAATATATTGAACTATTAAATTATTAGATTTTGCATGCGTTAATGTGTAACCAACATTTAAAAAATACGATGTCCAACCAAATATTATAAAGTTTTCTTATCTATTGACGAATTCCAACTTATTATCTAACACAAATGAAATGAAAACAAAATTAATGAGATTCGTTCTCCATAAGCAAAACAAGCCAGATCTCTTCTAACAGACCGATTGTAAATATGATATATACAAAATATACCTCTACTGCCATTTACATGGCTTGGAGAGAATTAGTGATTTAGAAATACTGAATTGAGAAAATACACTGAATAAAAATAACATTCGTCAACTTTGCTTGAATTTCGTAATCGTTAAAAAAATTGTTTGATAAATTACATCTGCTAGGATAGGTTAAAACCCCACATTGGTAAATCAGCGCTTTATTTTGACTACAATATACAAAATTGTTTATTACTATGCTACTATATAAATCTGAATAGATATCAATGCTTAAAAAAATTAGAGCAACATTACTATATCGGTAAATTGTCACATGGAATCTTTAAATCGCATACATATATTCCTTAGTAAACGATGAGACAGAACAACACCCACAAACGGTTTCCAAAGAGTATTTTTGAAATCAAATAAGGGCAAAGCATGTCAGTTCTAAAGAAAATAAAACCACACATTTACATTAGCTAATAATTGATTCGCCAATTATAAAAAAAAAAAAAAAAAAAAAAAAAAAAACATAACCAAATTTATAGCTTGCAAGGATAACTGTATATTGCAAAAAATCAACCGAGAAAAAAGTCCAGAATCATTTAAGTTAAGCGTTTAAAATATTGATCCATTATAATGTATAAAGTTCAAATAAACTATGTAGTGCTGTTCTTACTGGGCGTTTTTCATTGATAACAAGAGAGAGAAAAGCCTTCACAAGATATTTAATCATAATTACATACCTTTTAGCAGATAGATAAAGTTACATTGTAGCTACTAGTAAATGGGTACTAGTTATTGGCTACGAGAAGTGAGAACAGCTAACTACTAGTAACTGGCTATGGAATGAAAGAAAACTTGTCTACTAGTAACTAGTTACGAGGTGTAAAGAAAGCTAACTACTTGTAACTGGCTACAAGATGAAAGAAAACTTGGGTACTAGTTACTAGTTACTGTCCAATTGACAAACCATACCTGCGATTTCTACCTGTGTTGTTAATATGTATATGGCGCTATTTATAATGCAACTATTTGAAAATGTTTTGATAGGAAGTTAAAAATGAGATATTTATAGCCTAAGGACATTCTGTAGCGTACTATATCACAAAAGTTGATAAGTAATGTATATGCTATAGTGCAATGTACATATTAACAACACAAGTAGAAATTGCAAGTATGGTTTGTCAATTGGACAGTAACTGGTATATAGCCGAGTTTTCTTTTATCTTCTATCCAATAACTAGAAGCTAGCTTTTCTTACTACTAGTAGCCGGGTATTAATAGCCAGTTACTAGTAGCCAAGTTTTTTATCATCTCGTAGTCATTAATTGATAGTTACTAGCTTTGATTACATTTTGTAACCAGTTACTAGTAGTTATCTTTTGTTTCTTCTCCTAGCCAGTAACTAGTAGCTAGGTTTCCTTACTCCTAGTAGACAGTTACTAGTGGCTAAGTTTCCTTACTCCTAGTAGCCAGTTACTAGTATCTCCATTAGCAGATGTTTGACAAAGTTCCATTGTAAGGATCTTCGACACCCTCTGTCATCTACTCTCCATAGCAGTATGCTACAGCAAGGCGATGTTAATCTACCTTTCATCAACGTTTGGTGTCTATCTCTAGCTCAAAAGTATGTACTGGGTTTGAATTCTGCAGTGAACATTTTGTCCAGGAATATTCGTCAAATTTTCACAATTTTAATCGGTGATTTACCCCAAATAGTTTCTTTTTTTTAATTTTTGAGTAACACTCATTCTGTAAATCAATTTCTTGAAGTAATATAGAATAGTTTGATTTATTGCAGAACTTTCACCAAGAAGCCTATACATGTAAGTCCTTTAACAGTTCTTGCAGCATCCATTTGTTTCTCAAGAATTCAAAATAAAAAGGTAATGAAATACTGATGTTTCAAATCTGTTTACAGTGCGTCCCGGCCAAATTTACACGAAATCCAGAAATCCAGTTTGACAATATCAATTTGTAATCCTACATAAAGAAACACATGTATAAAAACAAAAATATCTATGGGTTTTGCTTATCATCTGTAGACGTTTTGTTGATTTTATAGAGAAATATGTACAAAATAACTAAGACTTGTTATTTACAAAATTACGTTAGTTTATATAAACTTGTGAAAACAACAAAATCTTGCAATAAAAGATAAAGCACGAGTTAAATCGACTTTTAGTAAATACACTTGCTCTGAATTGCGCAATAAATTCTGATTTTAATTTTCGTTACTAAGTATTCAATTACTTTAAGAATTAATGCTCAGTTCAAAATGATAACAAACAAATGTGTCTACCCCTTTGCTATTAACGTGAAGAGGGTTCAGCAAGCCTAGACTTCTGTCACGTTTTCTTAATCCGGCTAAAAATAGCTTAATTCATATATTTCAAAACAGTAACCATGTATTTTATATTAATGACCCTTAATTTGTGATGTGATGTCTTTTTTTTTACTTAAATATGTCTAAATATTTTAATAATACTAAAAAGATCACAATCTCCGCTTTTGTCAAATAAAAAAATAGCCATTATCTGACAAATCTTGGAAATTAGGCATACAAAAACAACTTTGATAAGACCCCTGGAACAAATAGAAGGTACAAGTTTTTTTTTTTATTTTTATTTGACCATTCAATGCTATTTAGCAATAACTTTAATATGTAAAACAAAAACGAGAAATCCCTGGGGCAGAAGTTTGAAAAAATATAAAAAAAAAAAAATAAAAAATGTGCAAAATTGATACATTTGAAGCAAAATCCCACAGGGTCCTATTTTAAAAATTACCTTAAACAAACGGTGTAGAAATGTCTTATTTTGTTCATATTAAAATAAGAATTATATCAGAACAAATTAATGCAAAAAATGTCTTTAAAAAATCCAGGCCAGAACAAATTAGACCCAGCCTCGTTAATATTGTTTGGAAAAGAACTCTGACAAATCATTACCATATCATCATTCATCATAACAAAACTTCATTGCTAAACAGATATTACGCTATTTGAGTTTTCTCATATAAACCCGATTGGGAAACAATTTCTAAATGCAGTTTGCGACAGTGTACATATCATATACTGTCACTTCATTTGGCATCAATATGGCGAACAACTTCAGTCATGCAAAATGACTATTTAATCCTTTAACGGATACAAACGCTGATCAACAAGACAACAATGATTGTTTAATTTTATGCTCATAAACAGAGAAGTTCTAAGTGTAGATATGAACAATGAAAGAAATAATACAGTTACGGAATTGAATTAAAAACTCCAAAAATAATATAATTCATAAGGAGTATGGATTATAAGCATGTCTGAAAAAAAACCTGAACATTTATTCATTTTCTTCAGTACTGACATTTCGTAAAAAATCCGAAAGACAGTGCTTATTTTGAGGTAATTACAAGAGAGGACGTACAGTTGTACAGGCGAAAATTGAAAAGAAAATTATGATTGAAATTTCTCGCAACAATGCTAACTTGAGATGACAGGTGGTTAATTGATTCGAAGATGACATGTAATTTTGCCAAAGTTAATGCATTTCTACCATTATACTTGAAAATTAAATTGCCCTTTGTACTTTTCATAACGTGTTAAATTTATAGGAAAAAACAAAACTTTAGCTTGTGTTAAAAACTGATACACCCAATACGTATTGCTCACGCCCAGTGCCTTGGGAACTTGAGCTATGCTCTAAAAAATCTGTTACCTATCGGTTGGAGCATAAGTTATACACTGATAAACAGGTTACTTATTGGTGAGAGCTTGAGTTTTGCACTAATGCACCCTTTACCTTTTGGGAGCTTAAGTTATGCCCTTTTAAACCCGTTACTTATTGGGAGCTTAAATTATGCAATAATAAACTCGTTACCTATTGGTCACGCCCCGTGCCTTGAAATCTGACAATAACATTCGGCTGCCGATCTACTTCTCACAACAAGTTTAACTGTTTAAGGCTAAACGTTTGTCAAGTTGTTTTTTTTTAAATAGCGGAAAACGATATCTTTTGTATAAATGTTGATTAAAATGGCTTGAATTCTGATGATTACATTCTGCTGCCGATCCACCTCTTTTAACTGTTCAAGGTTAAACGTTAGTTAAGTTTAACTAGTTTTTTTTAATGTAGCGAAAACAATCCTCTTGCACACTTGTGGATGACAATGGCTTTTGATACGCATTTTTTATGTGCATTCCATGAAAATTTAACAAACTAAAATTTTTCTTTTAAAAATGAATCACAAGAATATAAAGCAACCCAGGTCTTTTATATGGTCTTGCAGTTACTTAGATACATTAGCTATGTCATGTGGTGTAACATTAGCAAACAGATGAAGACCAAATTGAAAATCAGTGTCCAAGTGTGAGCAAGCAATACGAAACATATAAAGTGATTAAAGTTGGCCATTCCTGGCCTTTTATTAACTTTAACACTTTAATATATTTTTGTAGACAGTAATTTCATAAAACAAAACTTATTAAGTGATAATAGTTTCATATTATTCAACAGAAAAACAAATTGTTCGTTAATAGACAGCTTTCAATAATCTCCTTTTAATGAATCAACCATTGATAAAAAGTGTTTAGCTTTTCAAATCTGTACTAAATGTTTTGTGAAGGATAAATGCTTGAAATAAAAAAAATTTCAATGTGCGTTAAGGAGACATTTAAATGTATAATTGTTCATATATACCAAACCTGTGTACTTTTACAAATTGAAAGGATTATCAATGCTTATCCAAATAAAGATATGTGACCTTTTATTGTATAAACTAGCATAGAACAACCTTACTTGAACTTCAATTTGCTTAATCAGTTAATCATTTAAGAAATAAACAACGTTAATATAGTGAACATGGTGTTATGAATAGCATTTGCTCTGTTGGCATATTCTATGATGCGCGCTAGCAGAGCAGTTGCTATTCATAACGCCATGTTCACTAAATAATCGTTGTTTATTATTTATATTTGCATTTTACCACTCGCAAATACCTTGTATTAGCCTAGACCTTACCATTTAGCTAATGTTTCAAAAATAAACATTCAAACTGTAATGCCTGCTTTTAATTCACATTTATTTTTGTTAACAGAGTCAATGATATGTTATAACAGTAATTCCTTTAAAAATGTTATTATAAGACATGTTTTAATTAAATACATCAATTTCATGGAGTTAGAGAAAAACACATGATGTATCGTATAATGGTTTAAATCAATAACGTCATGGAAAAGTATACCTTTATGACGTCATAGTATACAGACAGAGCAATTGCGATTATATACAAATAATTGCAGTTCCTCCGTATGGGCTCACAGTGGGAAAGAACAATGCATATGCAAATATAGTTTTTTATTTACATTCAGTGTATATTTCCCCTTATGTTTGCATTGGAGATCTGCGACGCTCATTTTTTTGTGAATACACTTTGCTAATTTATGCACTCTGAGCACAAATATAAACGCCCTCATGTGTTTTGAGTATGCTTATTTTTGCAAGATTTTATGAAATTTTCAATCCTACCTAACTGATTTGAATTGTATTTTTGAAATACAATCATTATTATATATCAACTCCTTAAAAAAGGGTTTTCTGCACAAAGTGTTTTTTTTTGTCGTAGAAGAAAACTAAAAAAGATGTTGATATGGGTGTTTCATGTTTCTTTCATATCCTGGAATATCCGTAATTAATAGCTGTATAGCGGCGATAAAAATAATTTATACCAATAGACATTAGAATGAAGCATTGAGTGCTTGTTTGGATATCCTGTAACACCCCAAGCAGTGCAGACAAATTATCTATCGCGCGGTATTCATTATGTCTGCAACGCGTTGTGTGTCATAGGACCGACGACATCCAAAATAAGCATTCAATGCTAAAATAGCAATATAACTTTGAATAAACATTCCATATTTGTCTCTTTATAACTTAGCTGTTTAAGTTTTTATCCTATATTTTCAAGAATACAACTACTCACTGTTTTGAATATTAAATCAAATGTAGACACATGGTATCCGATAAACAACGGAAAATTCATTTTTATTTGTAGTTAAACGATGTTGGTGTAGACTTGTCCAATAATAATAAGTACAAATCCAAGGTATATTTCTATTCTTTTGCAATCAAATCGTGTTCATGGTTATCATAATGATGTTTCCAAATTCTTCTTTTCCATTTATAGGGTTTTCAAGCTTTTGTCTGAAAATAAAAACAAACATTAGACTTGAAAAATGTTTTTCCCCTTTTTATAAATATGCATTAATTGAAAGAAAGTAGGTATATACATGTTTGACTTTAACATAGCAGTACAGATATTGTATTAATTTATATCATTTTTTCGGTATTATTTTTTTCATGCGCTTTTTTTAACATATAAATTATTAGCTTCTAATTTTTTAAAATACTTACAATTCTCTCTACGCACTTCCTCAAAGGCATTTTAACATTTGAGATTGTGAATGGTTTTTGGAACAATACAGTTATCTGTATGGCATACACTTTGGTGTTCATACTATTCTGAACAGTCAATATCCCTTGTGGTGGACCATAGTTCGGAACGTCGAACTTGTAAAGACAGTCAGAATAAGCTTAACATAAATTTACACGGTCTTATCTCTTTTTATTTGTATCTTATTTATCGTTGTGCATTCTTTGATACACTGGAGTCAACATTGCAAAAGTTTATTACATGATTCACCAAAATAATTAAACTAAATAGCAGCTACAGTGAAGCCTAAAGAATAAGCGAAAATAACATTGCAAGCTGAATAACAGGATCAAATAAGCAATTTCAAAGGGGAGGGGCTGTTGTAAACAACAGAAGTGGAATAATTAGAACAAAACTAATAATGAAAGTGAAAATAAACCTGTCACTTCTTTTTACCCAAGAATAATAGACCCCTTGACGATAATTGATGCACTGCTCTCTTACAGGGCAACGTGATATACTTTGCCGAAGTTTTAGTAGGTAGATAATTAAGTGACGTAAATGAAACAATTGACGTTACGTCATTTTTTCACCAAACTATGTCATTTTGCCCTGCAAAAGAGCAGTTCCGCAGTTACCGTGAAGGGGTTAATAATGTTTTCCAGCCTTACGATTAAAAAATGACTGTTAAAAGGTAATCTACCTTTGTTGATTGTATATCATTTCCAAACAGAACAACATCGAAATTCATTGCATTGTCAACTCTGACAGACATATTTGAAATATCATTAAACTGGTCGGATAAGGTCATGTAGATATTCACAACTTCAACATCTCCAGATGACGGAAATGTCAGACCACTGGATGAAAACATCGCATCGTAAGAACTATTTATAGCGCTTGCTGGGGTTACGATGACATCTGCAACAGCGATACAGACTGCAAAAAAGATATTACTATATATACTGCAGCCAAAATTGTGAGTATTTGGCATTTTAAGGAAAAACTAGCAGATCAGACAATGTATATTCTTATAATTAATAAAAAAAATAGTAAACATTGATTTTCCCCAAATATTACATCAAAAGAAATAAACATCTGTATGTGTTGATTTTAAATATGTGTATGTGGTACTAAATGTTGATTAACATTTGATAAAAAGAATTTAAGAGTCTGGGGACCTGCATATTTATAACTTAATTCGTACAATAGTTGTACTCTTTTGTTAATTGCTTTCTTTATTACTTCTAATTATCTCTGCGTGTTAAAGATCAGCTAAAGACTACCAGAAGCATGTGTTTTATCGGTAATTTTAATAAAGGGAGCGTATTTCAAATCAGGGCTAACGAGAAAAATGAACGCCACGTAAAATCAGGAAAATGCATTTTTTTTTAAATAAAAATGCTTTTTGAATGTAATCATCTCAATATTTAATTAATAATACTCACTTAATTCACAGGCATATCCTTTATAACCGTGTTGGCAATTTGCACATATCCCTGTTTTGGGGTAACATTGCTCACAGTTAGAAGGACAGGGTTTTGAACATTGTGGCAATTCATTCACATCAGATGGACAGCCTGAAACTTTATTGACATTAAACTTAATCTGTATCGTGTCACATCAAAGACTTCTACACAACGTTATAAGTCTCCTCTGAAAGAATGTTAGCGTTTCAGCATGCGTTTAAAATTGTTTAGTATTTACTTCTACTTTTTTTAAAAAATACATAGTTTATTAAATATGTATTTAATATACATTTTAAAACAAGCATGAAATCCCAATGCAATGTATTTATATTTACTTTAATGAACATGTTATACCATAGAAATATTTCAATGAATTTAATATATATGACCTTTTACATTCAACCCTGGAATTTAGGAACAGTGTAAGTTATTACAAACGACTCTTTATTAAACCTAAACTCTATCAACAATATCAACAAGTTTAAAGCTGTAAATGTGACAGCAAATTGGGATTTCTTTTAAATGAACTGTATTCATAATCCATGTCAACACTTAATTGATAAACATTACTTACTGTATCAAATGAAATGAAGTACCCTATATGCAATACTTTTCAATATTTAAAAGCTGTTATTTTTTTCATACAGAATAAGAAAACAAAATCCTCGCAATATACACGCCTCTGATTTATGTACAATTAATCTGCAAAGAAGAACTTATTTTGAAAATTATAGAAGGAGTTACTCGTACAATAAGGGTACCCTATAGGTTATATTTTCTCCAAAATAACTAAGTTCAAAAGCTGGTATTTTTGTCATAAATTATCAGAAATCAAACACCTAGCAAAATGCACACCTTAATATATGTACAAATAATCTGCACTTCCAAGCTTGAAAACTGTAGGAGAAGTTATCCGTAAAATAAATGTTCCTTTTTGAGAGCCGCCCGATCACCATTTTCACCATTTCATTAACCGGATTTTTCCGTTGGAAAATCCGGTTAAAAAAATGAAAGTAACTAATTAATTAGACGGATTTTATTAGAAGTATACATCTTTACACCTTGACTTAACAAGGTCGAGTGACTCCTTTTGGTTTGAAGCATCAACCTTTCCGTTCCTGGCCTATATAACGTCCGTGGCCTTTGGGCCATGTGTTTCCTCTATTGTTTAGTGTAAATATCAAAAGTATTGGAAAGATTGATAAACATGATTTTGTCCAAATCATTTATTAATAAAAATACGTACCTCTTGAAAACTCTATCATTATTTTTCTAATCTAAAAAAATGAGCTCACTGCCCTTCTATAAGTACTAACTCAAGTTAGCTTTGGCATTGATACTATAATTGAGCGTAATACCTGTGTAAAAATAAATAAAGGGCCACTGATATGCTTGATCTATACTACTGTATGAAAATAATAGACTCGAATTTTTGGGTTTAATACCAATTAATCGGAAGAGTGCTGTTGTTTGTTTTATATATTTTAAACATCATTTTTACTTGAAGATAACTAATTTTTTTTTATTGTTTTTTCAATCAAGCTTTGCTTATTAATGATTATCGAAAATTCCTCAAACAATTTCGGAAATCATCTGAATTTTCTGGATTTTACAATCTTGCACATGCGCATTACATACACACAAAATCACGAAGGCTCTTCATTTTATGTTTCCACAATATCACATTTGCATGGATAAACTCAGAGATGATAAAAACAAATGCGTGTAAATATTTATTGATTTTTGTTTCTGTTCATCAAAAACAAATACGGGATATAACTCTAACACAGTGCATTTACCATTAAAAAAATCCCGAGAATTTCGAATGTCAAAATGTTGTGTTAAAAACGTTGTTGAAGAAATGTTGAATTCTGCAATTATAGAAGTAAGTTATTTACAGTTTCAAATGGTTTGTTTTGAACAATATAACTGTTATTTTTAATGCAACTTTATAAATTTTCTCCAAAACCGTTTTGGAGCGATTCTGTAATTTTCTGCTACATTACGGGTATATGGGAGGTATTTTAATAAACTGTTGTAAAGGCCTAACCACAAGCACAGTTTACATTATTAACTCAGCAGGGTGGTGTGAAATTAATGGCATTATTGTAGGCTTAAAGCTTGGTTATGCAAATGTCAACAATATACGGTGTGTCGATGTATCTATTTCGTAAACGTCCGATATCTTATGCTTTGTCAACCCATGATCGCAGGAGTCAAAATCTAGTATTTTCTTAAATTAGCAATGTTTCTTTCTGAATCTTTGTAATATGGCACATCTTTACTTTTCGTTTTTATAATAAGTATAGTTTTTTTTTCATTGAAAGCTGCTAATTCTATTAGTATGCCATATTGTTTTCTATCAAGGAAGTTATATAACACCTGAAAACATGACGGTTCTAAACACACACACACATATACATTAATCTAAACACGAAAATGCACATTTACTGTGACGATTTCAGAAACTATAATTTCTATTGTGTGTCATCTTTTAATTCAACAATGCGGGAACAGATATTGTTAAGTTTTACAGGGGTTTGATCATCTTTTATAAAATCGAAAATAGATCCTAAAACTAATTTACTCACTTGTTTTGCACATTTCGTGGCATGGAACTCTGCACCCGGGATCATCATATCCAAACTCCGATAGAGGACATCCTTAACAAATGAATCACAGACTTTGAACAGCTCGCGGAGCAAACAGGTGATTGATTCCTGCTCAGTTCAGTATTATCTGTTAATGTGATATTTAAAGAAAACACTAACCGTAAACTTCTATTTCACACAGATCAACATAAGCGTATCTACTGTAGTTCTTCGGGTAGGTCTGTAGAGGCAACCTCTCATTGTAATAAGTTACATATCGACCAACCACAGAACAAAGTATATCCACCACTGAAGGTATGGTTGTTATGTTGTATTTTTTATCATGAAAACACAAAACACCTTTTTTGTGATCGGTGGTATTCGAAACAATGATTGAAAATCCAAGAAACCGTTTGCTTAAATAGTTTCCATCTACAAAGTCAACAAAAGCTTTTTATAAGAAATGGGTTTATTATTAAATTTGATCATTCGGAAACAATCGAATTGGTAACGTGATAATACCCCATTCCTTATTTTCCGTTCTAGCGTAAACAATGATGCGTTCAATCCATTGAATCTGTTCTAGATCAACTCGCCACAATGCTAATTCATGACCACTGCCAGTTGAAGTACATTGATATAACCTTAGGTCATTCCTTTTCCCATCGACCACATTAGAACTGGGATATGCAGGATTCAGTGTGTTAAGTTGATAGGTCGGGCGGTTAAGTGCTAGGTTTACTATGAAAGATACATAAGACAAAACACAAAAAAAACCGGCTACGGAACGAAATCATAAGTTTTAAATTCACATAACATGCTTTGATATTTAAGGTTAAAATGCAATTTAAAGTGAAGATTTTAATTTGTTTTGGGAAAAACTATTTGTCAGAAAGAAAACATTATACACATATTTTCCCTGTCAATCGGAAACTAAATAGTTAAATCATTCCATTTTGAGAGTTCTTTGGTCGACACAACGACATTGTCAGGAAATCAATCGTTCACTGACTCGCAGGCTGACTAACATTTTTCATACTAATTGTTAAACTATAACTTTTCATCTAATGCTCACTCTTCGAAGGTACCTGATTCTACGTCTACTCTTTAGAGACCTGTGTTTTTGTATCATTCCTTTGGACATTTGATTTTGAACACTGTTGGTCATTACAAGATGTCATTGAGAAACGGAATCGATGGCTAAAAAGATTGATCAATCATTGCTTCCAATTAGCACACTCATCATCATCATTATACATGTAACAGTTTTTTGTTTTTTTTAAAAAGCATTGTTGAAATGATTAAGAAATAAAAAACAGATCGAATTTAACGCTTAAGAAAAACGCTAGATTTATATTTACAAAGTTTGAAAAAAAAACCGCATATAATAATAGTAGATGATAGTATAGTATAAATATAGTATATATAGTTTAGTATAGGTAAACAAATAGTGCCACCTGTTAAGTAAAAGGTTATACTTAATATTCCGACAAGGTATGTAGAATAAAAAAAGTGATTTTGTGTCAGTTGCACTAAAAAGGGGTACTCATGAATACCATCGGTAGATATATTGGATGGGCGCTGCAATGTTAAAATTTGGGGTTTAAAAATGCTGAATGATTGCATTTTATTTGCTTTGTTTTTATGTTGAAATTTGTTTAAAATTTGTTAAGTGACGATGCTCAACATCATTCCAATATCTGACATGTAGTCTTAAGTATTCTTCTCATGTTGTACTTACTTCGGCTATATTTTGCACAAGCTTCACCGTGGTATCCGGGTGCACATGCTCCAAGACATTTCCCTGTGTTATAGTTACAATGTCGACAAGAAGGCGGGCAAGGTATGGAACATTTGACCCCAAAGAATCCGAGAGGACATCCTTAATGAAGAAGGATTTAAAGTTATGATGAATAATGCTTTGACAATAAACAAGTTTTGATTTAAGCAAATGAATTTAAAATTTATTGTTAACAGAAAGGCCGTTGATTTACTTATTTCTTCCTACCTTGTTACTTTTATAAGCCGGTTTCTTTTGTGAATTGAAAATCTGTGAATTTTTTGAGACTATCTCTAATACTTTATTCAAATAATGGACCTAAAATTTGGGCTTTAACACCGAGAAACCGGAAGAAGTACTGTCTTATGTTTTTTGCATTATTAACATCACTGGTTTTTTTCTAAATCACGCTTCGCTAATTAATAATTTATGAAAATTTCTTTACAAAATCCGGAAATCATCTGAGTTTTTTTTTTTACAGTCTTGCGCATGCGCATTACATTCACGCTAAATCATGGGAGGCTCTTTAGTTTATGTTTCCACAATATCATATTTGCATTGATAAACTCAAAAACGAAATAACAAATAATTGAATGAAGATAAAATGTATTTACATGCAGCCTCATAATGGTTTGTTATGAATAATTTAACTGTTATTTTCAATTCAGCTTCATTAATTTTTCTCAAAATTCGTTTTGGAGCAATTCTTCAAATTGTCGCTACATTACGGGTATATGGGAGCAGAGACATAAATGACTTTTTATGTCTCTGATCGGAGGCTTTTTAAATGTGGTGAAGGTCTGTCCCAAGACACAATTATATTTTCTAACTAAGCAGAGTGTAGTGAAATTGATAGCTTTATTGTAGGCCTAAAGCTTGGTTAAGTAAATGTAAAAAAAAAATATAAACGTTGAGTCGATGTATCTGTCCCAAGACACAATTAGATTTTCTAACTAAGCAGAGTGTAGTGAAATTGACAACTTTATTGTAGGCCTACGCTTGGTTAAGTAAATGTAAAAAAAAATATATACGTTGTGTCGATGTATCTATTTCGTAAATGTCCGATATCATATGTAATGTCAACCCGTGCACGCACAAGTCAAAGTCTAGTTTTGACTGAAAAAAAAGAGCATCAGCTAAAAACTTTAGGGTCTATTGATTGAAACAATGCTCTATTACAAATGGAAAGTAAAAGTCTCAAAATTGTTCTTGAGTAACAACATTGAAGCATATTTATTTTGAATTGATCTATGTTTTTGGGAGTTGATTTTAATCAACTCTACTATGCAGTTACTTTGGCAAACCGAAAGTGAAACAGTGTTTGGACTTAAGCACAAATCATCACCGCTGACAAAGTTTAGTTCTTGAAAATAATCGATAAATTTGATGTAATGTGCGATGAAGCATTGTTTTTCAAGGAAACCTTTTTATAGATACCTTGAAAATAGTCAGATTTTAAATGTACGAAAAATTTTTTTGTAGAGTTATGTATTCCTACGCTGAGTCCAATATAGTCTTCTTCAATCAGACACTCGTCTGTCTCCGTAAATCTCCGACCAGCAGAGAGTCTCTCTTTGATTGTCGGAGATTATCGGAGACAGCCGAGTCAGCTGGTTAAACAACACTAGAGTTAAATATTGCTTGGATCCATACAATAAAAAATCAGTCATTAAAATCAACTCCCGTCAGTACATCAGAACTTTGATTACCAATTACTACTACTTCACACAGATCAAGGTGAGCTGTTGTAGAATAACCTGGTCTTTTGTTGTCATTTCCTTCTCTTGTGTTGTAATATATCACGAAACGGCCTTGTACTTCACACGTTATACTTTTGAAATTAGATATAGTAGATATGCTATTTCCTGAATCATGAAAACATAAATGACCATCCTCTTTGTTGGTTGTATTGGACACGTATACAGAAAACCCCAACAATCTGCTAGCAAAAACACTGTTAGCTGTAAGGTTTAAAAAAACAGCACAAGTAAATTACATATATTGAGAATAACATCAGGTTTTTGTTGCAATTTAGATAGTTGAAATGTTAGCATATCTTTGAAAACTAGTCCATTCTTTAAACAAGAGGCCCAATGGACCACATCGCTCATCTGAGCAACACTGGCTTTATATGGGCGTTCAAAGAATATTGTGTCATGTGGCCTCTCGGTAGATTAACCAAAAATGAATATCCGAATTTTCACTAATTGTTGCATATACTTAATCTTTGACATTTTTTTACCTTTATGGAATACCCTTTTGTACCGAAAAAAAATCATATGCAATATAAATAACTTAATTTTCAATTGGTGTTCACGATTAACTTCCAGTTCTCTTTATTTTACCCCCCCCCCATCACTTTATAAAACGATTAAAATAAATGAGAGCATAAGGGTACATTTTCTCTCTCCACTACTTGCTACTTATTATATTTCAAAACATGATATATGTGAAAGAGGAAAATCGTACCTCAATGCATCAGAATGAATGCGCTCAATTCCTCAAATTTAAAACATTGAACATTGTAATTGGCCCTCTCCGTTATAGACAATTGCGATTTAGAAGGCATGAATTATATAATCATATAACCTTTCATATCCTTACTCACTTGATTGAAGAAAATAAACTTAACTGAAAATGTTGTCATATATGTTAAAGAGCTATAATTCAAATTAATGTATTGGCAGGCACGTCGCTCTTTTGTACTAAGGCCCATCCATTATTTTCATCTTTATTAAATATCAACAAATGTGTACAAACAAAGATGATTTTCCATTGCAATAATTTTTTTAGAACACCGATAATGCTTTTATCCTCATAACAATAATGTGTCAGGCCTATGGAAACGGTTTAAAAGGCATTGTTTTCATTTACTTGTGTTCGAAAAACTATCAAAATGTTTGTAGATTTTATGCAATTCATCGTTGAAGAAGGGGCACCAGAAAGTCATTAA
This sequence comes from Magallana angulata, assembly GCF_025612915.1. Classification (NCBI taxonomy): domain Eukaryota; kingdom Metazoa; phylum Mollusca; class Bivalvia; order Ostreida; family Ostreidae; genus Magallana; species Magallana angulata. The sequence continues at coordinate 357,567 of NW_026441673.1, forward strand.
AACATACATGTATCGTCCTTTTAGCAAGATCAACCAAAATTTCAGTGTAAATCGTAGAATCATAAGCAAGATACATAGCTTGGTTTAAGTCATGTTTTTTGTTCACATGAGTTTACTACATTCAACTTAAGGATGACGTTTACTCAGAATGAAAAAAAAATCCACTGATGATAATAAAAAACCATCTATTGTGTGTTATAGACCTTTGCTTGTATTGTTATTTTTCACTTTCAGAAAAGTAGGCCAATGACCTACTTTTTGAGTTAATGGCCATTGAATATTTATTGAAAATCCAAGAAAAATCCCATAAAATTTTACACTACGGTTGAGATTTTCTTAATTATAAAAATATTACAAATAATTAAACACTTTAAAAAATAAGGTACAGTTTACGAATGGTAGTGGCACTAAATAAGTACACAACATTAATATTTCAGCATCAATTTTTTAAAATAATTCAGTCCGAATTTCCTCTATCAGTTTTCAAATCCCTACCCATTTTTGATTTAATTTTACAAAAAATTGAATGATGATAATACAAAAACATTTATGATAATGAACTACTTATATTGACCTTATTCTGTTGGCATAAAAGTTATATGAGGTCAATGATCAAAATTTTGAGATATGATGTCTTTTATCGTTTTTAAGCATTTTTCAATATTATTATAATTCGTGCCATAAGATTATTTTAATGAATAAGTGAGGAAAAACCAACGGAAAATATGCAAAATTACGTAGACTTAAATATAAAATCCTAACTTTTAATATTAGACTACTGTCAAAAAACTTTTAGCAGAAAACAAAATCTGCAAAATTTAGTCCGAATTTCCTCTGTTTGGCTAAAAGTCAATTTTTGTTTGAGCATAATTCCATAATAAAGTAAAACTATTGAATGTTTTGTCAATAATAATTCATTTCATAAATACTTTTTGTGTTTAGAACAAATTTTACTCATTACATTGAACTTTTTAACAATCGGAATTTGAGAACTCAACCCCTGAGTAAATAACACCCTTAAGAACTTTAAACTTGGTATTTCCTATTCAGCATAGCTGCATTTGAACATATAAACAATCTAGAGGATGACCTCAGCTTTGTGTACAAACATATAGTAGCATTGTGCGCAAAGCTCTGTATCTTACTTATAACTCGAAGCTTGACTCTCAAGTTAGTAAAATTATAGGAATTTGTAAACAATTAAAACAAGAGAAAACTGCACTAAAACAAAGAGAAAACTCAATTTATTTTTCATGATATATGTACTTTAGTTATATACTTCTAGCAGCGAGAATAATATCCGTTTTGATTGAAATTGCTGAACATCTTAATAGAACATGTTGCATTAATCAACTATTACGTAGAGATAATACCGAATTACACGCACCACCATAATTTTACCCCCAGGGTGGCCCCACCCTATCCCCTAAAATCATGGTTTGAAAAAAACTAGAATGAATCAACACTACCTGAGGATGCTTCCACACAAGTTACAGCTTTTCTTGCCAATTGGTTTTTGAGAAGAATTTTTTTTAAGATTTCGCTATGTATTCCTATGTAAAATTCGACCCACCCATTGTGACCGCACCCTACCTCCGGGATCGTGGTTTGAACAAATTTGAATCTACACTGAGGATGCCTCGAAACAAGTAACAGATTTTCTGGCCCTAACTGGTTTTTGTTGAGAAGATTTTTGTCTATGTAACCCTATATAAAAATTTCGACCCCCATTGTGGCCCCACCTTACCCCCGAGGATCGTGATTTAAAAAAAATGAATCTACACAACCTGAAGATGCTTCCACAGTTCCAGCTTTTCTGCCTAACTGGTTTTTGAAAAGAAGATTTTAATGATTTTTCTCTATACATGTGTATCTATAAATTTGATTCCCCATTGGGGCTCTACCGTACCCCCCGGGGATCATGCTTAAACCTACACTCCTTGAGGATGGTTCCACACAAGTTACAGCTTTTTTGGCTGATTGATTTTTGAGAAGAATATTTTTAAAGATATCTCTCTGTATATTTCACCTCAGGTGAGCTAACAATTATTTATGTCTGTCCTAAATGTACATACACATCAGCAAAATTAATCTCCGTTTAGACTGAATAGACGAGAAAATACTTAAAACTAGCCTAAAACACATTGCAGTAATCAACTATTACGCAAAAACCATACCGTATTAGAATGTATTAGAATGTGTATTTTAGTTGTTAAAGTACCATACCTGTTATTGCATCTTATTTTCCGCAAGTAACAGTCAGCTGTCTTAGTTTCCGATATCTATTTTTGATTGTTACGTAAAAATTACAAAATAGAGGCAATAGTTCCCCTAAGTTGCAAACCGTAATTCATAAAAAAAAGAAACAAAAATGAAAACAAGCTAAAACAACCGTCAAAGGTGAAAATATCAACGCATTTGAATATTTATTCTCAATTTACTTCACAAAATCGGCATTAATGTATCTTGCACGTTTCAAATATTTCTTTCGCACGCAAACTGTTCCACAACAACCAAATTTATCTTTGTCAGATTGTCCCATTTCATATACGTTCAAAATTGCCGTTTCTTTGTTTCAAGGAGGGTTTTGAGATATGAAATACCGAACCCGAAGTTTAACTGATTGACCCTCATTCTCTCTCTATCTTATTATCATTTCCGTAAATTACTCAAATTAGCCCTTAATTTTTGCAATTTATATTCTCCTTCCCATAAGGATAATTTATGCTACACTACGTTGAATTCGACTCAGTAGTTCTTTAGAAGAAGATTTTTAAAAATGCACACCCCCTTTTTCTACAGTTTCAAGGTTTTCTCAGCTTTGAATAAAGATAGGTCTTTCATTTCTGCAATTTATTTTTTGCCTTACCATAAGAATACTTTGTGCTAAATTTGGTTGAAATTGGATAAGCGGTTTTAGAGAAGAAGTTTAATATGCGAAAAATTTACAGACGGACAGACAGACAGACAGACGGACGGACGACGGACAAACTGTGATCAGAAAAGCTCACTTGCGCTTTCAGCTCAGGTGAGCTAAAAATCAAAACAAATTGATTTGATTTTGTTAAAGGCATTTCATCCATCAAAATATGCACTGTATCTTACCAAATGGTGCATTATCCGTTCGATAAGTTATCCATATATATGCTATACTCTTTATGTCTTCGAGGTCTACCATCCATGTGACATCAGTTGGAGATGCCTCAGATGTGCAACTGTCACCAACTAACGAGAAGTTTCCATCTACCGCCTTGTCGGAGGAATATTTCTCAGAGGACTGCCATGTTGGCCTTTTCTTGGCAAGGCTCACTACAATGAATAGAATTACTTTAAATGCTAAACACACAATCGACCTGTTTGTGGTTTAGATTAATGATTTGCTCGTTATATAAACGATTGCAAATATCTTTCCTTATATGAAGCTATAGAATAGCGAAAACGTTCAAATCTTTGCAAATACTTAAAGGATGTAACAATAAATTGATACCCTATCGTTAGACAGTCGCTTTACTGTAATTCACGGGTATTAACTTCTAAATAATATGCCTGTTTCAAACGTAAATGTCAGTATTAAAAAGTAATGTTATCTTAAAAAAATATCCCGATAATAACTTTGGTGGTACGTGATCAAATCTTATGCATGGAAGCTTTTTGGCCTTAACAGGATTTCATTACGTAATCAACCAAAGTTATTCCCGTAAACGTTTAACACCATGCTTTATTTATTTGACAACAGTCCATTATGCTATCATTCTAAGATAAGAAACATTTATGTTTAAACGTTTTAATTTAAAACCATATGATGAGCAACAGCTTGCGGTAAATAACGCACAAAGGAATTCAGTTATGTCTGGAAGAATGGACTTTAATTTATAATATTGTTAAATTTATATCATTTCTTAAAATTTCATGATGACTGCTGCCGTGACATGGAATGTTTTAGAAAATATTAAGATTCTATAGATACGAGAGTTGTTAGTAACTTCGCGGAAAAGTGATTTACGGCAAAATTACTGTGTACTTTGTAGGATCTTTTATTATTTGACTACCAATTGAAAATAAGTATTCAAAAAATCATATGTTTTTAAATTATTTTCCACAAATGCAGCGATTTTTGTTTTGCATTGAATGGATCTTAGGAGCACGCTTCATATTTCCACGAAATCAAGTGACGTCAAACTACTGAGGGCAAATTAAACTTGCACTCTTTTTCAAAGTAAACACCTTTTTAGTTCACACACGTGTCATGCTATTAACACATCTTTAAAACGCATGCTCGCGCTATTATTTGTCAAATTTTTGTATGTCTTTTGTGTCAGATCATTGATCATTTAGGTCCAAATATCTCTGTTCACACAGTTTCGACTTAAGATAAGAAATTAAGCGAAATCCATAGGTTTTTTTTTGGGGGGGGGGGGGTACTGCAAGAGCTCAAGATATCAGTATTTTCATTTTCAAATCTTCAATTCCAATTGTGTTTCCAGCTGTAAACCTTTGTTATATAAAAAAAGCAACATTTAAGAATCCTTTGGTTTTATTTAATGATTGCCGGGTGCTCCAAAGTGTCCAGTTACGTCAACGTTTTTGACTAATTTTTTAAGCGCTGGTCGTTCATTTTTGGCGCTAAAAAGGGCAAACAAATCTTAAATTTGATTGAAACATTAAAAAAATAACCTTCATAACTTATTGTGATCTAATATGAACTTTTGTTTATTTTTATACGCCTAAACTGTACATTTTTTTTAATAAGGTAAAATGCGTACACAATATAAAACAATTAAAAAATGACATGCTCCGTGAAGCATCTCTTATCCTAATAATTAATCTGTATATTTTTTAAAGGTCATTTTAAATGTACAAATTTTTTCGTATTTTTTTGAAAAACAAGACTGTATCAATTTAAAAAAATGCCAAAATGAATCAATAAAAGATAATTGTTCTTATCCCCATGTGGAAAAGTTTACTTATCTAAATAAATACAATGCATTTTCTTTGAGTTTATAATTTAACTTCCCTTTTTAGTTGTAGTAGTGTAAAAACCTGGCTACAAAGGTTTTACACCGTAAAATAATTTATATCAGAGGACTATCATAAAGTATACATTACAATTCAATCTGTTAATGCGTTGGGTTTCAATTATCAATTTAAACAAAATACAATAGAAAAAAAATATGGACATTATTTTCTTATCAATATCATAAAAAACGCATGGAAAGACTTGCAACAAACATGGATTCTTAAAAAAAAGGATTCATACTTTACATAAGGAGAAAAAACTTACTTCCCCTCCCTTGAGGAACTATACAACTCCAGAGAAACAAAACAAATATCGTGTACAGCATGGTGTTTGTCTTTCTCAAGCTTATGAACTTTTCTAAAACTAAACTATCTTTTAAGTGTTCCGAATGCCAGACTTATTGATCACAACTCTGCAGAACATGTCAATATTTGTTAAATATCACCTTAGCAATTATGTTGTTTTAGTGTTCTACAACTTGTTTTGATTAAAATTCAACTTACTTAAAAAAAAAAAAACACATGTTGATAAACTGTCGTTAAAAGGGGGAATAAAGTGCAAATACTTCACATTGCCTTGTGCTGTATAGAAGAAACAAGACTGCATCAATTTAAAAAAATGCCAAAATAAATCAATAAAAGATAATTGTTCTTATCCCCATGTGGAAAAGTTTACTGATCTAAATAAATACAATTTACTTTCTCTCACTGCAATATAACACGTAATATGTTTATGACTACCTTTATTTATGAAGGTATGTCTGTCTTTAATTTTTTAAAATGAATTATTCAATAGTCTGTTTGCTACTGTGTACTAAACGATACGCATACTAACCAGACATTTACCGATCTTATTTTGCAAAATAAGAAAATTATTCCTTTGATGAAATGAAATATGTTTTTTTTTTATTTACGATAGCACCTTGTTTTGAAATTAAGGATATATTTTAAAGAAAATATTAATTTGAAGTTAATAGACAAATTTATTAGTTATGTACTTTTGTTTTATTGTAGGGATGCTTATTGGTTGTTTATGCTGTTAAAAACCCGTTTGTATGTTTGTTGGTTTTTTCACAGTATCGTGGATAAACTGTAAATGATCGCGTTTAATATAAGGTATAAGTTGCGTTATTCCTCTTGTATGGCTGAGGGATAACCGTTTTGGCTGTAGGAGGCCGTTTATTGTGTCAAAAGTACAGCAACTTCATGCCAAATTTATTGTTTTATTTAATTGAAATGTGATGTAATTAAAAGAATAAAACAAACATTTAAAAAAAACATATATAATCTACGAGACTGTTTGTGTCTCCAATAATATATTTGTTTTTCTAGTTGTGTTTTTCTCAACATATGTTTCAATTTAAGAATACAACTTGATGGCTTTTTATCTCATTATAAGTGCACACCGTCTATATAAATGTACTTTATTTCTTTATGTTAATAGTTATATGTCTCAACTCAAGCAAACTACAGTGCATCGCCATTTTTTTTTAATTTTTAATCACCATTGAATTAATGCAAATTTTGTCTGTCATTGATTAAACTAAGGCAGTTAATTTAGTGTATGGACTGAATATATAAAAATTTGAAATTTGAAAAATGCTTCAGAAACTACAAAATACTAAAAACTAATAAATGTTATAAAAATTATATATATTTTCGAAATTACAGAAATCAAAATTTTGATGATTAAGGAAATGTTTAAAAAAAGACAAAAATAAATCTGTTCACTTTATAACGTTTCTGACATAATAAACCTGTCAAGTATAAGACTCCGATCATGAAGGTTGTACAGAGATAAAACATGATAAACGATGTGCATTAGGGTGCGACACAAATAAACAGGTAAATTAACGAAGCTACTGCTTCAGACACGTGCGTATTTGGATTATGCATACACATGGTACACAGGTCTTGTGAACTAAGAGGGGTTTCACACCTCTAGACTGTTGACTGAGTTTGTGTATAATAAACTACTACTGTATAACCAGATAAAGCAAAAAAAAAAAAAAAAAAAAAACACTGTGCAAAATCAGGCGTTCTTAAGCTAAGAAATGTGTATAGTCCGTCAAGCAGTTTTAACGAATCAAGAAACTATCAATAAGTAAAAAGTGTTAAAAATAAGTGCACTGTGTATTGTTATTTATTTAGTCACTAAGAAAATGACAAAAGTTACAATTCACTTATCAAAGTCTTATTTTGCTTAGTGTAATCAAACTATTATTCCCGAAATAAATTGCGTTGATCAATAATTTGGTGGTAATTTCTAAATTAAAATTTTGACAAGGAATGTAAAATAGGAGTATCAGATCCCCCGTGACATTCTACAAAGTATGTAAAAAATACTTAAATATTAGTAAAAATGTCATGGAAAAATTATCTGAAAGAATGACAATATAAAAAACAAGATAAACGACAATATGTCTCTTATAACAATATTGCTTTGATTGATCGCTATTTTTCTTCATCGCCTTTAAATTTTCATGCGAAGTACGGTACACAATTAACTGAATTCAGAAAGCAAACAATTTTCCAAATTTGGCGTTTTCGCGGGATTAAAAATATGGTTTTGAACAATATATTATGTCATCCAGGGTTGATGATAAAGAAATACAGAGATACAAATAGATAAAATAATGCAATACAACGAACTGTTTACATACGAATTTGTGGTTTTTCATTTAGCGGCGTTGACCGCGTGACGTCACAGTTAATCTCGAAACAAGTCGGCTTCATCAAAAAATCCTTTAAGTGTGAAATCGAGTCTTCTCAAAATATCTCGAAAAGTACGTATGCGATCGCAGTCAGATATTCAGGAAGATAGTTTTTCACATAGATATCCGTAAAAAAAATGACAGGCACTACACATACCCTTTAAGCGTTGTCAACTTAATTTTTCGGGCAAAAGAACAGAATTAAATCGATATTGTGTCTTTATCACTAGAACATGTCAGTATATTATATCGTAAACAATGACAGGGGATAGCCTGGCCGAGAAATGAAAGCACATTTTCAAACCTTTTATTTGATTAAGCTAACATCTCTCCCAGTATTCTTATATTTAATTCTCTATAAATCACATCACATTACTTTATTAGAGTTCTTAGATAAGTTATATTTTGAGTATGTTTACAATGCTTTCCAATCAAATTCACATGACATTCAACTTATAGTCATGACGTCATCAATGTGTTAATCTACGTTATACTCAATACTAAAACTAATTTTCTGAACACAAAATTGTCTTCAGTATTTTTTATTTGTTTTTGGTTTACGTTTCGTTGCTTAGATATTTGAATATGTACATATTAACTAAGATGTGTGATTTTACGGAGTTGCATGTTACTCTAGATTCCATATGCTTCCTTAACATCCCTTGCGCTGAAAAATAATTAGCGTAGTGCATTTACCCTCTACCCCTCTCATGAGACAACAGTCCATCGGATGTAAACTTCCAGTATATGTGATGTCGGAACCCATTTTGAGCTTTGTTGACTAAGACAATGCAAATAGTGCCGTGTGAAAGTGCTTAAGACACAATATGACGTGATCAATGCGGGGTTTGAACCAGCAACGCCCCTGTCTTTGGCTGAAGCCTGTTATCATTTGGTTTTGTCATTACAGAGTAAATAACAATGATAAGCTGACGATGAAACAAACCAAAACCGAATATTGCTATCTATACTACTATATTAAAATAATTGACTCGAATTTTTGGGCTGTAATACCAAGAAATTGGAAGAGTACTGTATTTATACATTTTAAACATCATTGGTACTTGAAGATTACCAATTATTTTTTCTCAGTGAAGCTTCGCTAATTAATAATCAACAACAATTTCTTTTAAAAATCCGGAAGTCATCTGGGGTTTTTTTTATAATCTTGTGCATGCGCATTACATTCACGCTAAACACGAGAGGCGTTTTAGTTTATGTCTCCTTAATATCCGATTTGCATTGATAAACTCAGACACAGTATTACAAATACGTGACAATTTTCATTGAAAATTTGTTATATATACTGATCATCAAAAGTAATACGGGAGATAACTCTAACTCTAACTCATGGCATTTAATATGAAAAGTCCCGAGAGTTCCGAATGTCAAATTGGTGTGTAAATTGGAAGCGAGTAAAAATAGTTGGTGAACAAGTGTTGCATTCTTCATTTATATGAATTAAATTTTAGATGAAAGCTATTTACAGCCTCAACATGGTTTGTTATGAATATTTTGACTGTTATCAAAGACCTTATATAAGTATATTTTCAACAACACAAGTGTTTATGAACGGATTTATTAAGTTGGCAGGTAATGTCCACAGTGGTCAAAAATTGTTACAACAATGGGGTAGCCGACAACATGGCATACCCCCTACATCAACATTTTATGCCCTCCCTGCTGGGAAAAGTAGCACGCTGGGTTGACCACAATCGTGCTACGGACACAATTCAACACAAACTTTGATAATATATTTGTATTACATAATTTAGATTTTTTTTACTCAAATGTCTTATTAGTCCACATAACATATCTATATACATCAACATCAACCACAACAAACTCACTACATGCTAAAATCAGTTGGATGGTTAAATTGAAGGTGACAATTACGCCCTCTCGACCACTGTGACGTAAGCAATAACCCAAAGAGAGCTGTCCAGGTCACCATCATCGGACCATTTACCCAGCTATCTGCTGAAAAGAGAAAGCAAAAACCAAACGGCAGCAAACTATTTCATAACATTAACTCAATAAACTCAAGGTACATTTTGTATGTCCTTAAAATTTGTAAAAAAAGAATACATACCATAATACATGTAAAACAAGGGTAGGGTTGGGCGGCTATTTAGAAATTATAAAAATATTTTGGGCTCCTTAAATTACCAACCTTTCCTTTCCGCTGCTGTATGAAAAAAGGGAGATAATCGGGAAATAAAGTGCCTAAATGTCAAACCCTATGCGATTGGATAATAAAATCCCGGATACATTATGTAGACATAAAATTCAGATGATTATTGCGGGGGAGAACTTTGATAACGGCGCATATTACGAGACAATCTAAAATATGCGCTATTATTTTCAATGCAGCTTTATTAATTTTCTCAAAAATCGTATCGAAATGATTCTGCAATATTTTGCTACATGTACATAACGGGTATTATGGAATGCATTTTAACTGTGGTGAAAGTCTGTCCCGAGACACAGCTTATTCTAAGCAGTATGTGGGGATTGATGTAAATTTCAACATATTACGATGTATCTTTTTCGTAAATGTCCGATAGCATAAGCAATGTAAACCCGTGCACACACGGGTCAAAGTCTAGTATCATTAATAACAATTTGATAGCATGTCTGCTTAGAACTAGCATTAAGCGATAGCCTTTTAGCTCTCTGATTTATTTGAAGAAATTATTAAAATAAAAAGTAATAAATTAATTGATTTCTATTTATCCATATTTTCTTTCCTTTCAAACGATATCTTCATACCAAATGGGTTTTTCCCGATGACTCTTATCATAAAAATCTCTTATTTTATTGATAAATAAAATATCATGTCAGATCAATAATAAAGAATAAAATTCATGTTATTATTTATGAAAATTCATGTTATTAATTATGAAAATTCATTTAACCAATAGCGACACAAACAGAGCTAAAGCAATGTTTTATCAACTGATATCACCATTCAGAAACAAACACGTTTTTTATTATATTCAATTAAATTCATGATTTTGTAGACACATGTTGTTTATAATTAATACATATTCATATGTTTATTGGTACATATTTCTCTAAAAAAAACAACAACTAGTAGTTCGCACTTTACGTAAGCTCTATGTATTAATTTTGGCACAAACGATAAAATAGAAAAACTTGCGTTTAAGTGCAATGTTTAATATTTTTCCAATCTTAAGATAACATTGTTTTTCGAAATACCCAAAAATGAGTTCCAGTCAAACACGTGAAAGGGAGAATTACGTTTTATTATAATTTTTACACTTTAAAAAAATACATTTAAATGAGTCTTTAGAGGTATTTAAATACATCATCATTCTTCTGTGTCTGAAATAAAAAGAACAAAATTTTGTTGTAAAAGTTACATTCTTTTAAGTTTTTCTATCATATTTATCATTTTACTTTATCGATTCGATTTATTCAGGAGTTTAATAATATGCAATAATTTTCCCCAAAAATACCATCACAATTAAATTATATTTTGATTTATATCATACCTCAGATGATATATCTTCATTTTTGCATTTTCGCAGAGGAAGCCTCAAACTTGAGATAGTAAACTGGTGCTTATACACCACCGCTACACTGATGGAATGAACCTGAGAGATCACGCTGTTCATTACTTTTACATTCCATTTCTGATTGTCTGAGGAGTGTTCGAAATACTGCAAAAATGCACGAATAACTAATTCATGATTTTAAGGTTGCTATATGTATGGACAATTAAAACATTGACAGCAATTTAAAAAGTTCACCGTTTTATGAACTTAGTTGGTCACCTGATTGAATTTTTGAAGACCGAAAAGATTCGTAACAGATTTGATCATATACCAACCACACTCATATCCCGGTAATCTTTGAAAACATTGCTATTGATTACATATACTTACATTTGAAAGATTCAAGCTGTTAAGTATTGTAAAAAAATCTGTGTTCTTATGTTTACAATAATCGCAGCGAAAAGCGTTAAGCCTGCTGTATGTTCATTGTAACGTCATTAAAAAGTTCACACAGCTTTGAACGTTTTCGAAATTCTATATATTCCTATAAGGAATTATATATGCAAGAATAGATATATTACTACATTTTTCTGGATATTGAACGATATCAATTATTATTGTTTTACATGTACTAACTTCCGTTAACATATATAATCTTCTAACAAAAAAAAAATGGCCAAATATCTGCCCTAGTTTAAACTAGTTTCTGAATAGTATCGTATCAAATCTTCAAAACTCATTGTACAGTGGACGCATAACACTTTAATCTTAATTTTAGTCATCATTGCTCATTGGCTGTGTATCTATGACGTCATCCAAGTGACCTAACTCCCTCAAATTTGCAAACAAATGAAAATATTCTCATTTGCTTTACATTTTGCATTCGGAAATATACGGCGCATATCTGCTCTAGTGCGATTTTAAGAAGTTTTACTTCAGATAACTATACTAAAAATGGTGCTTGAGCAAGCCTGCGCTCGATGTTTCTCAGTCAAAAAACCATCGGAAAACACCTATATTTTGCTACAAAACATTAATTTATCAAAAAAGATAGTCTTTACAACGTCATTTCTTCATTACGATGTCAATGTGGTGATAACTTTTAACACCTTTTTTTCATTATGATTATGACTATCTTCCACCTCATTTTAAAACTTTTTATAAAACGTTAGTTTTAAGGGCAAAAATGCACAATACCGCTCATAATACTTTAAACGTTGCGCAAGGCAGAAGAAGATACACGCAATTAACGTAAAAAAAATATTTGCAATTACATCACTTTTTTTCGTTATCACAATTAATTTATAACAACACTCACTTTCTTGATAACATATTGTTTGTTATCCAGTAAGGTAACCATCACGTTGGATGCCTGATGAAGGGTGAAGGACAGACCAACAATGTTTGTCGACTTCTCAGATAAAGTCATATTTATATATGCATACCCTCGTTCAGTGCCCGGATAATAAAGTCCATTGGAAGACAACAGCGCCTGGTATATAGGTCCATTGTAAATAACACTGGATGACGTTGTAACGTTAACTATAGCTTGGCAAGCTGTAATAATTAAATATTTGATCTTAGGAAAGAACGTCTTTGTTTTTAATTTGGAGAAATCATTGGAGCTATACTTGACAAATTATAGTTTAGTTGGAATAGTGTGATCCTTATGGCAAATATTCAAACTACCAAAAGGACAAGATCTAATACCGCAAAGGTGATAAACACACACAGCTGATGCAGCCTTAGCATAAATAAATCAAGATTGAAAACTATTTTTTATCTTGCAAATTGTTTTATCGACAACCCCTAAATATCCACTAGTCTAAAATCTTTTACCGCAAGTGCTCAGATATACGCGAATTTCAGCCCCCCCCATTTTTGTATTAAAGACAACTTTGACATGTGATTTCGTCTGCTCAATGATCGAATTAATGCTGGACTCGATTTAGTTTAAACAAAACTATGTGTTGATCTAAATGACCCACGCATATATGTAAATATTCTGATTTAAGGTGTATCAGATATAACAACATTTTAATATGTTTCTGAGTCTGCACCATTTGATTACCTCCGTTGTCGATGCCCTATAGACAAAGAGAAGTTTGGTGATTTTGAAAATAATGAATAAGGCATCCATGATTAAATACTTTAAACTAATTTACTGATCAGCCTTTATTTAACAAATCTTAATTGAAAACCTTTTATTGATTATTTTAATCAGTATGTATTTAAAAACTTGATTTCGAAACATGAAGCCTGTATTTCTGTTCACTGCATCAGATAAAAACATTTTAGCATGATTCCTGTTCACTGATAAAAATAATAATTTACTCATTCTATAGCACATCAAAACACCGACTCTGGAATAAGTTATGGTCAAAATATATTGTTTTACGTGAGCCAATAACATATTATTTGACATTAAAAGTCTTAAATAGTCCTACTCTTATGACTGAATGTGGATAATAGAAAAATGAATACAGACAAATATATTATGAACACATTTTTATTACCTTGTTTTAAACATTTTTAATTCCGTTTAGTTGGCCTGGAGATAAAAATACTGATATATAACGTTACATTACTCAAGTATGTAACAACACTACAAGTCGATTTTGTAACTTAAAGTTAAGTACATTTCATAAATGACTATTTAAGCATGTTATCGCTCATTTCGTGAATATTGAAAAAAACTATTAATAAAACTAACAAGGATTCAACCTTAAACTGATGCAAAGTTCTTAGAATACAGACGAGCTACGTGCAAATCTACTCCAAAACCCTTGGACCTTATTTGATATCAGCTCAACCGATATATTTGATTACCTAGTGGTACTCAAAAAAACATTTTCTTAGTTAAAGAAAAATGTACAGAATTTAAAGGCGGAGTCTATAATATCCAAAAAAGAAACGAAATAAGAATAACAACTTATCAACTATTCGATTCAAAATGCCCAAAAAGAATAAGATATTTTAAATGTAGTATATATAATATGCCATATTAACTTACGTAATTCGCAAGCATGACCTCGAAATCCAGGCCAACATTTGGCACACAGCCCCGTGTCACGGTAGCATTGTTCACAATTCCAGGGACAAGGTCTCGAACACTGAGGATTTTTACCCACAGGACTGGGACAACCTTCATTGAATAAAACTGCATTATAAACCAAGACATTTTACAATAAACTTTCTTTCGCAACATTATTAAAAACACCAGCCACCCATGAGACAAACAGTTCATTACCAGAAACGGTAAATTACAGACATCACATTCTACGCTCAATACTTAAAAAAAAATAGAAAAAAATATTATATAAAAACAGACTTGCCACCATAGACCTCAACTTCACACAGGTCACCATAAGCCAAGTTTGAATACCCGGAAGGGTAGGTAACTCCGGGCAGACGTTCATTGTAAAAAATGACATATTGTCCATGATAAGGACAATCAATAGTCACGTGATCAGGAATGGTTTCTCTTGTGTAATTTGTATCGTGGTGACATAGGATTCCGTCAAGACGATTAGTAGAGTTCGAAATGTACAAGGAAAATCCTAGGAAAACTGCCGTATAGCCATTGTTTATTCCTTTAACAAACACAGAAACATGGTTTTGATGTTCGTTGAATTCTTAAACGGACGAAAAGCCAATATCTTTTGACTGCTTTCAAAAAGGGACAAACATCGATGAATACTAAATACAAATGACCAAAATATTATCAGAATGAAATTGTAATAATTACGTCTTCTTATCCTAGGGTGAATAATCATCGATTTTATTTTCTTATTCTCGTTTTCTTCCATATTTTTCTCGGGGCAGAGTTATCATTATTCGATGAATCTAATAATTTTTTTTCTCTACCTAATTGGCAAACAAAGAGTTTAAGCACCAACTGACCCTTTGTCTCAAAGGTATTGTGATTGAAATGCTTGATATCGCTGCTCCTCTAAAACCATAAGCGACAAAGACTTTAAACTTTAACTGTTGTGTAAGGTTCACTTAGATTGTTCTCCAATCTCTTTAAACTGAAAAAGCTCGAGGTTTCCTTCTAGCATTTATTTTTCATGAAGGTTCTGTAGATTATTGAAGAAACATTTGCAACTATTTTTACCACAGGTCGTAGAGACATTAGACCGCTTGTCATTGAAGTGTCTTTATTAGCCAGTTAAAATAACATAACGACCAATGGTCAAGATAATATGAAAATCTGAATTAGTGAATTTCCAAATGTATTTTGCTATCACCACTCCATTCAAATCGTTAGAGGTAAAGACTTGAAAATTTAACCTATGTTTTTAATTTAGTTTAAAAATATTACAATATATTACTAAGAAAATCACCTGATGTCTCCATTATGTAGTCATTGATCCTTAACATTTCTCAATTTTGTTTAAAACACAACTTTTAAACAAAGCATTGTAGAGACATCGGACTACATGACATCAAACGTTTTACATTGGTTAATTTCAAAAGGGCATATAGGACAAAGGTCAATTTGAATAAAAAAAAAAAATAAAGCTAAGTCAGTCTGACAATAGTTCTTAATTTCATACAGAAAAGATAATTAAAAATAATTTCTTTTTTGAAATAATTTTTTTTAAACTTAAAAAAAAACAGGTTATAAATACCTGTAATTGTTAGAAACCAATTGGTCTTTTTACACTTTCTTTTTACAAAACTTTATAATTTAATGTTACCAGATACAAGTTACCATACCCCATTGTACGTTATCGGTCCTGAAATAGATTACGACGAGTTCGATCCTGTGTATCTTTTCCAGATTAACCCACCATGTTATTTGTGTTGATGGTTTTGATATAGCACACTGTCCACTTGAGTAATGGCGTGACGTATATCGTCCATCAACTGCTTTATCGCCAGCCATAAAAGGGCTGAATGGTGATGACAGCCAAGTTTGTTTCCTGTAACTCAGATTTTCCATATCTAAAATAAACAAAAATAATAATAATAATGATAATAATGATAATAATAATAATAATAATTTAAATAAAAAAAATAATATTTAATCTTTTATAGCTTGTTGTAACAACTGAAATACTACAGACTGTAATAAAAAAATATTTTGTTTGAAAGAATTTTATAGTCAAAGTTTTAACTTTACGCTGTAGTGGTTTTATTTTCACATTTCATATACTTTTTTTTGTCAGAAAAACACTTTTTTTCATGATGATAATAAGATATGAAGACACTAATATGCAGATTAACAAAATGCAATCTCGCCTTAGAGATCGAGTGGTGCAATTTGTTTTGTTGTTTTAAATTTCATATCTGCAACGTAACGTTTTTGTTAAATTTTATATTATCAAACTTATCAAGTAGAGCAGAAATAAGTTTTACCATATTTACACAAGGCAGCACAAGGAAGTGTGCAGGCTGGTTGTTCAAATCCATACTGGGGTATTGGACAACCTTTGAATAAAAGCTTGTAATTGTTATATGTTCCAGTTAACTGCTGAATGATTATACGTTATTTTTTTCTTTATACTAAATTTCAAGTACCATAAACTTCTATTTCACAGAGGTCAACAAAGGCGTATTGACTGTAATCTTCTGGGTAGCTGATTCCTGGGCGTCTCTCATTGTAAAATATTACATACCGACCAACAGCAGAGCAGAAAAAATCCACAGTGGAAGGTATCGTATACTTGTTGTATTTTCTCTCATGATAACAAATAACGCCATGATTGTAATCAGTCGTATTCGAAACGGCAACTGAAAACCCTAAAAGTCTTCTTGTAAACCCATTGTTGACATCTAAAATATCAATACATTTCTTATTATGAATAAGTACACCAATAGTGCATTTTGATCATTTATCTATCAAATGTATCTCACCCCATTTTTTATTATCTGTTCTTGAGTAGATAACAATGCGTTCAATGCGACGGTAATTTTCTAAATCTACCCTCCACATTACAAACGACTGGCCATCTTGAGTAGAAGTGCACTGACTGCCGAGTATATTAAGATCACTTTTTTTACCATCAACGAGTCTGGAACTTGGTTGTCCGTCAAAAAGTGTATGCAGTTGAAAAGTCGGACGATGCAATGCCATATTAACTGCGCAAAGAAATAATAAAAAAAATAAATAAATAAATTTGATCTATCTTAAATGTGAACAAAATCAATTTGAGTCATTTTAGAAAGAAAAATAAACACTTTTTAACTTTTTTATTGAAAAAATAATCCTTTTTTTTTTCTCGAATGAAAAAAAATAATGACTTACCTTTTAACCGATAGTATGTGGATCATGACCAGATAATACTATCATTTTTTTCTATTAAGAGTGGTTTTGGTTTGTGTGAAACATGTATAATATTTCATGATTTCTTTAATGAAATTCTACCGTGTCATTTTAAATTCTACATACTTCTTTCATAATTATCACAGAATTGTCCGGAAAAACCAAGCCGACAGTCTCCAAGACATTCTCCAGACACAATGCTGCAATGGTGACAGTTAACTGGACAAGTCTTTGAGCAATGCACACCATAGAACCCTAGAGGACAACCTTGTTAAAAGGAAAGCAATGCTGGTAGTAAAAGTCATAACCATTATAAAACGCTTGTTAAACATGTCACCCTATCAGTCTACGACGTACTGCCTTGCATTACTGATATTTTAAATAAGAGGTATAAAATCCAATGTAATTTAAACATTTTTGAAAAAGAATAAGCATGAATTGTAATAAACTATTATTCTATATAGTAGTTTATACCATACACCTCCACTTTGCATAGATTTATTTGTGCTTTTGTAGAATAGCCAGGTTTTGTGGACAGATTGCCTTCTCTGGTGTTAAAATAGATCACATATCGACCTGGCACGGTGCATTCTATGGTCAGACTTGACGGAATAGTTGACGGTGTATACGTCGTGTCGTGATAGCACAGGTACCCGTCCTCCTTGACTGTTGTATTCGACACATAGACAGAAAATCCAAGAAAGGTGCCTGCCAAATCACTGTTTGCTAAAACAGAAGAAGAATTGGAGAGAGAAACAAAAACATGATTAAAAATTTCTACCAGGGTAGAGATCGCATAAGCTGAGTTTCTGAATCTGGGTACATTGGAGCATTTTGAATGCCACGAAAGTTACTACGAATTTTAATAGTTATTTATTCAATTTTTCTACGATTTCAGAGTAATTTTTAATCCACTCACCAAATGGCATTTCATCGGTTCTATAATGTATGACTATTTTATGAATACTCTGAATTGTACCGAGGTCCACTAGCCAAGTGACATCGGCGTTCGACTCCAAAGACACCGCACACTGGCCTCCGCTTTCTGATAGATTTCCACACAATCCGTCTACAGCTCTGGAGGAGGGGTAGTTCTCTGAAGTCTGCCAAGTATGTTTCTCACATGCCAGATTCATGTCTATATCGGATCATAAAGCAGTCTTTAGGATTTGTTAAAGTGTCAGTATTTATTGCTGCATTGACTTTTTAATCGTTAAAACATTCTGAAATACCAATTATTTGCCCACTGGTTAGTATTGGCCTTTTTAAGGTAGTTCAAATTGTTAACTCATTCATATTACTTGTCCTACTGTTTTGTTTTTTTTGTTGATAATTTAACTTCATTTCTTCCATTCAATATCCATACATTTGTTTCGTTTTTTTTAATCGTGTATTAACGTTTGACACAAAGGAAATTTCCAAAGCAATCAATAGATTTCCTCTAGATAACGGTGAATTTTAAAATATAACTGAAATGTATAAAAATCTCTAATTTGCTTTCTCATCCTGCTAAAAATACAATTTACATATTGGTTTGAACCAAAACATACAATATATGTACTTACAACCTTCCACTTTAAAGTAAACACACATAAAAGTGACCAAAATAAATGAAATAGTCTTGAACACCATCACCATTGCTCTGTTAGGAGAATCTCGTTCTATAAATCGATCCTACCGAAACAGTGTTGTTTCCTGTATAGTTCTATCAGATGTCGTGTCACAAAGTCTATTTATTTTGACTCCTACGAGTACACCAATCTTTCACAAACTATGTTCTCATCAAACAAAAGTACATATCATTTGTGCGTATGTGAATAAACAACTTATTTCCCGATATACATCATTATTCCTTTATTTTATTACACTACTGTCGCCCATTAATGGCAGTTATGACTGGATGCCTTTTTAAAAGTTGGGATCATTTGAATACATTATCGTGTAACGTGCGTGATCGTGTGTGTATCAGGGAAATTGGTTTGCGTTTTTTACCGTGCGTGTTCGTGCGTGATCGTGCGGTTTATTCGTTTTGTAACCTTTCTTACGGAATGCCATGATTTATTCTGAAAACAACGACAAGTAGTTTTTGTAAAACTATGTGAATTTCAAACTTTTTTTTAATAGAAGAACATTGATTCTTTTTTTTATATAAAAAAACATTCATTACCTCTTTCGTCGTTAATTACGTTTAGTAACAATCTCCGTAGTTCATTCAATCCTTTGTTGGTCGAGTTAGATTTGCATAATTTTATAATCAGCCTATATCAAGTATTTATTATGTTTTGACACATAATTTTAATCATATTAGCAAGAGCAACACGCTGAATGAAAGCGGCCAAGCTTACCCATGCCCCGTTTTAAAGTAAACGATTATTCTTCTTTCAAATGAGAATACGATACGCATTCCTATCTTTTTTTCTTCCTAGACGTGAACTTCGAAGCTTCATATCGTGCCCATTTCTGAACGGTTTTTGCTCAAATGTTCAACTAATAGACATTAAACAACACTATCTTAATCAATTCATAAATTTTAAAAATCCTTTTCCGTTAACGAGTTACCCTTTTAAAATTTTTTAGAAAATTGGATTTGGTTTCCAGACAAAGGTTCCAAGACTTTGATTGCAAGGATTGTGAATCCAACGAATTGAATAACAGAGACATTGTCGTTGTGCACATCGCTTTTTGTTTTTGGATTACGTTTTTTTAGGAGAATTTATGGGTAAAAAAAAAAAACAGGATTCAAAAAGTGCAAAAATTAGACATGTTTTCCTTTGTATCTTTTAAACGAAGAATATCTTGTCAAGACAAGTAGAATAAACGTTGTGCAGAATATCAAGGGCTTTCATTTTACACCAATAAAAAGTGCTGGAGTTTTAGGAGTTTAAGTCACTGGTGTTAAGTTCTTATAGTGGACAATCCTTAAAAACGGGAATCGGAAAACAAAACATTATTTTTCTTTTCTAGTAAAACACAAAATACGGTTTTAAAAAAATCGATGATTTGCATTGTAGTAATAAACTGCATGCATTTTAAATCTACCTTGAGCCAGAGCTGTGTGTGTGTACCATTACGTAATCTATCCCTCACCCGCGGCCGAGAAAAAAATTATGGTCGCGGCTCGACTACCTGGTGGTCAGCGGCTTGACTACCTGGCGGTCAGCGGTTATCTAATACACGAGAGTTGCGTCTCCCATATATGAGTTTATTTAGCTGCGAACTCAAGAAGTGTTTTAGGTTTGATTTCACATAAAAGTAAATGGATTAAACGATAGGGTGTCAATTAAGAAATTGTTCACTTAATTAATAAAAGCAATGTCATTTTTAGTCTATAGCAATATCAAACATAGATCAATTGTAGGTTTTAAGTTAAAAATAAAAAAAAATCTCTTTGATAGAGTTTAGTCATTATACTGCAAAATGTTCAAATCTGCCTGGGTTCTGTGCTGTGTAGCGTATACCTTAAGGAAATCTATCCTTCGCCGAGGAGATCAGCCACGGCTGCACTACAAAGCGTTAAAAATCAAATTAAATCATAATCAAATTTTCATGTTACATGTTTGCAGTGGGTGCTGACACGATAAAAGAATGTCCTGAATTGAGACATTCGACGATTATTTTAAAGAAAATCCACATGAGGTTTTTAGCAACTTTAGATTAGATTCTATCGGTCACATATTAATCATGTCTGTAGTTTTTCTACATGGTCGTTCGTTTTATTGTGAAAACGAACTTATTGCTGCGCCCCCTCACCCTCCTCCTGCCCGCTGCTAAGTGCTCGCACTGGATTTTTTTTTTAAATTGGCGAAAACATTTCCAGATCTGACGAAAATTATTTTTGATGACTTATTATGTATAGCATTTTCTCCTTATCGTGTTTCACTTTCCCACCCGTTTGTTTATTCTGTCAGTCTCTGTTAATTCAGTCGCCACGTGCGACCGAAAATCTTTCGTCGCTTCAGCTCACACAGCTCAGAGCTCCAGGTCATCAAAATTTATGAAATTGAGTAACAGTTGGAAGGGTGTTTTCACTACAGTGGTCAATTGTTAAGCAATAAGACTTCTTATGATCTTCCCATTAAAGGTGTGGGATCGTAATCTGAGAATGTAGCTAATAAACTAACCCTATTCATTTGTCGATGTGATTTTTTTCAAAAGAAATTACATGCTTTAAATAAAATGCATGCATATGATATAACAAGAAACACCCAGATTGTTTTGCATTTTACTATATGTACAGCAATACACCTTGACCCCCTTACCTACAGCCATGCAAATGAGGGTGCAACCTTAATGTACACATGCATGTTATTATAGTTCTGGAAACTATTAATCTTGTATTTTAATATACTGGGTATTGTTTTACTAAAATTAGTATTCCATCGGATGTAGCTAACCTTGTAAGTAAATGCAGTTGCATTACAACCTCGTACTACACAACTGCAATAAAAGGTTTTTTTTTAAATCAATTTTCATACAATTAGCAATAAATAAAATTTCCAATAGCACACATCTATCTCACTTAAGAGTAACTTTGAGAAGAGCATATAGTTTTGGGAGGCAGATATGTCGCTTTATTATAGTATGCAAGTCAAGTAAACTATCTTGGTTTTTCAAAGAAATAAAAAAATTGTCGACACTAGACGATAAGTTTCCGGGCTTCAGTGGTGTCAGAAATTGACAACAGAAAACGTTTTCTTAATCTTTATGAAAGCGGAATCACCTCAGCACAAAAACTGTGTGAAACAACAAACATACCAAGGATTACAGTGTATGACAATTTGAAAAGATTTCGTGAAGGGAAGTCCGAGATACGGTGCCCGGGATCTGGCAGGATGAAAATTATTGACGTGAATGACAACAGACAGGCTGCACAAATTGCTGCTTCGCATCCGCAATGGTTAGCACAGCAAATTGCAAATGAATGTGCAAGAAGAGGATCAGCGTTAGTGTCAAAATGGAGTATGGGCCGGACTCTGTGTAAACAGATAGCCATGCTATGACCTTGAATTGCTAGTATTACATAATGGTCACTATGATATTTATGTGTACCTAAATACTGCACACTGAATGGTATTAATGATAATCAACAGAATGAACTCTGTGACTCTGGTAGCAATGCGTAGTATTCCTAAATGATGTTATGAAACCAGGTGCATAATACGGGCATAATAATATCCAAATTGAGAGTTTAACAACAATTGACATATTTGGCGGTTCTGTGTCTGCAACGATAGCTCTAGTACTCTATATTGACTCATGTATTGTGTATTCTATACATTAACCTTTGTAACCTTTTATGCCGTGTATGAATGAACGTATTGTGAGTAAGTGATGCCTCATACTAGGTGGGGGACTCCGAGACCCAGGACTCGGAGACTCAAATCCTGCATCCAGACTCTTTGATTGGCAGTTTTGACGGTTTTGTTACTTTATTTAGGAATAAACTATTAATCTTAATTTTGAATACTGAATGTTCACTCATGATCGTCGTAAATGGGCCGAACTAGTCAAAACTGTTCATCATAAGTAAAATGTTATATATACCCATGTAAAATGATGTTGAGGAGAGAGATAGATCCCACATATAGATAGATTCCGCTTATTGAGATAGATTATGAGACTCCTGATTTGGGCTGCTATTAGCTGATGTAATTGTAACTATACGATCACGCTTAATAAAACCGCTTGAGAAAGAAATACTGGACTTGTCATCACTAAGTTTGAGCTGACCCTCAATTGGATCCGTAAGACGGAAGGCTTACATGAACTTTCTTGGTGCCAGTGACCAGGACTGAGCGAAGTTCAATATCGAATAAGGTAAGAACCATTTCTATTTGTCTCTTATAGCTATCTCGAAGTAAACAACTTTGTCTAAGCAACCAATATGGCGACAGGTGATGGGTTTGATAAAAAATAATTTAAAAATCAAATGGAGCAATTAGAAAAACAATTCGCGGGATTGGGTCAGAACAAAGAATATAAAGGGCAAGAAACAGATCAAAAGTCCCCAGAAAAAGAGCAAATTAAACAAAATACTTTTGAAACATATCATGATGCTAGGCCGTATGAAACTCGTGAACCTCGACACCGAGTCTCAGATCAGGATAATGATAAAGATTTCTTCATTGGTCAAGTTAAAGCTATAACAGCCGCACTCTCAGTGCCCCTATCTTCTGTGATAACTCCTTTTGAGGGAGATGCTCAAAAATTTAAAAAGTGGATAAAGGAAGTTGAAAAGTACAGTGTTATGTCTGGGAAACAAGGTCATGAGATCCCCATGCTTGCATACATAACGAGTAAGGGTTCAGTGGGGGATTATATTAACAGGTATTTAGATGAAACAGATGCGTCTGAAGAAATCCCATCTTGGAACGATCTTAAGGAATCCCTTAAAATAGATTTGCAGAAATAACAGACCCCCAACACGCGTTAGCAGTAATGCGTAAGACTCGACAAAATTCAAATGAAAGTGTTCAGTTGTTCACCGAGAGACTATTACAAATCGCGGAAGACGCCTACAGTAATGACAGACTAAAAGATCCTTTGATACAACAACAGTTAGTAGATATCTTTTGTGACGGGTTGACATTCGACTATCTCAGAATAAAAATTTTGCGAGAAAACCCTAAAGACTTAGAATCCGCAATTCAAATAGCAATGCGAGAACAAAATCTGAGACAGAGGCTAGCAATAAGAGGGTCAAATATGACAGAAATTGTACAAAGTAATGACAACAGACGAACTCTTTCAAATTTTGATACTACTCTTCCCTTATTAAAGGATAGAGCAGATAATCTTACCTCAGTAGAAACAAGGCATGTAGAACCAATGGAAATTGACCATGCGCGTAATAGTAGGTGTTTTAAATGCAAACAGACGGGTCATAGGGCTCGATTTTGTACTCGAAATAAACCCCAAGTCAGGTCCTGTCCTCAAATAAATAAACGACCCAGTCAAAACAAACCCGTCCATAATGTAGAGCAGAAACCCCGTTCGCCTGTGGAATGTTGGAATTGTGGTAAAGTAGGTCATGTGCGTGCAGATTGTTGGGGCTCGCATATGTATCAAAGAGCGCAGCAAAATCGGGGCAGACCTTCAAATCGTCAAGGCCGAACATATAAATCTGGCGACCAAGTAAATAGGGGATCGTCTCAAAATTACAAATCGCGTTCTTATTTTGACAAACAAAAACAGGAAAATTAAGACGTTCTTCCTTCGTTGAAGCCCGAAGAAAGAACTTTAAACAAAGACCTACATATGAAATTAATTTTACTTACAACCCCAGTAGCTGTTTATTAAAAGTAGGTAAAAATAAATTTAGAGCTTTGGTAGATACAGGTGCAGCCGTATCTCTTATTAGTAAAAAAATGTATGAAAATCTATTTCCCCGCCCCAAGTTGTTTAATAATGATATCCCCTCTTTACAAGCAGCAAATGGCAATTCTTTAATTGCGATAGGGTATGTAAATATTTCCTTTAAGATTTCAGGGTTAACTTTAGACCACAAACTTTATGTGACAAAGGGACTCAACCGAAACATGATTCTCGGTCGTGATTGGCTCAAGAAAAACAATGTTCGTTTATACTTTGATCTTGGACTCATGCGTATTAATGGCAAAGTATACGCGGAACTTAAAGAAGATTTACACATCTCAACTATTGTAAGAACTCGTAAGAAACTTATTATGAGACCAAACACGGTGACTGTATTCTATGGAAAAAAAAATAACAATTTTCCTCTGGAAAAAAATGACTTGGTTGAAGTGAACAGCATTGACAATAACTGCATTATGGAAGACCCAGGACTATATTTAAAAGACGCCGTTTGTATAGTTCGGAAAGATAAGAAAGTTCCAATGATCTTCGTTAACCAAACTAACACAAATTATAAAATTCCAAGAGGCTACATAGTAGGACGAATTACCGCATTAAAACAGAAGGAAATCTCAGAAATACAGACTACTCAAGACACAAAAGAAGAAATTGATGTACCTAAAAGATTTGAACACTCAATCAAAAGACTTGTGAGCAAAAACAATGATTTATTTGCAAAGAAAGACAGTGACCTTGGAGTGACTGATACTGTTAAAATGAAGATAGATACTGGAGATCACCACTCAATAAAGAACAGACTCTACCGTGTACCCTTAAATAAAAGACAGATACTTGACAAGGCCATACTGGAAATGATGGACGCAAAGATTATTGAGAGATCACAATCGCCTTGGTCATTTCCCTTAGTAGTGGTGAAGAAAAAGGACGGATCAGACCGGATGTGCGTTGACTTTAGTAGCTTGAAAAAGATAGTGAAACCCGTATCATTCCCGCTACCGTTGATTGATGACATCCTATGTTTACTAGGTAAGGCAAAATATTTCACTGCACTAGACTTAAAGAGTGGATATTGGCAAGTGAAATTAGAAGATTCAAGTAAAGAAAAAACGGCCTTTGCATGTCACAAAGGACTATTCCAATTCAACCGGATGCCATTTGGGTTGAGTAATGCACCGGCAGTCTTTCAAGAGCTGATGAACATAGTTCTTCAAGGACAAGAGGAGTTTGCCATCGCATACCTGGATGACATTCTTATATTCTCAGAGACACCGGAAGATCATCTTCGTCATATTCAAGACGTTTTCAACCGCTTAAGAAAGCATGGACTTAAAATGAAGCTAAAGAAATGTAGTTTCTTCAAGGAACAGACTGAATATCTTGGTTTCATCATTGATGAACATGGCGTTACACCTGATCCAAAGAAAGTCGACGCTATAAGAACGTTACCAGCGCCCACTACAGTCCGAGAAGTTCGTGGCTTTATAGGTATGTGTAGTTATTACAGGAGATTTATACCGAACTTCTCTAAGATTGCAGAACCATTGATTGACTTAACCAGAAAATTTGCAAGGTTTAAATGGACACCATGTTGCCAAAAAGCGTTTGATTTTATGAAAGAAAGTTTAACGGTAATGCCTTTGCTAGCATATCCAGATACTAATAAGCCGTACATCCTGTACACCGATGCCAGCGACAATTGTATTGGAGCGTGCCTTACTCAAAAGACAGAGGAGGGAGAAGATAAACCAATATATTACTTATCCCACAAGCTGAGTAAAACTCAAGAAAAGTGGTCAACCATAGAAAAGGAGGCATTTGCAATCCATTAAGCCCTTCAGAAGTTAGACCATTATTTACGCGGTGCTCAGTTTACAATTAGAACAGACCATAAGCCGCTCAAGTATATCTTAGAATCTCCAATGCAAAATAAGAAAATTCAACTATGGGCATTAAGTATTGCAGGATATAACTGTAAGGTAGAGTACATAGAAGGAAGATTTAACTGCTGTGCAGATCTCTTATCCAGATTATCGACAGTCAACCTCGAGTGTGAAGAGGAAGAACAATCAGAGCATGATGAACCAGATGTTAAGGACTATTTCTTTGAAGTGAACGTACTTAACTCCAATGCCTTTTCGCCTAAGAGATTGGCCAGATGTGAAGTTAATCAACACGACGAATTGGTCAAACCCTTTATTGATCTACCAGAGGATATCAACATCAAAGAAAGTCAACAACACGACGAGCAGATCAAGAAACTGAAGAATCGGTTAAATAAAGGAACAGCAACGGCAACCGAAGAAAAGAAGTTTTTGGAAATTGATGGTTTAATGTACTATCTTTCAGATGGAGACTCAGAAGGCCGAAGACTTCGCCTATATGTACCACGTGAGTTAGAACTGTTAGTAGTGCAGCAGTATCATGACGGACTTGGACATATGGGAGTGGACATATGACGTAATCAGACAAAAGTACTACATACCAAATTTGTACTAAAGGTTATACTCTTATATAGAAGGATGTATAGTATGCCAAACGAGGAGCAATAAGAAAAATCAATCTCCACTTCAAGAGACAGATATACCACCTTTTCCAATGGCTAAAGTAGGACTTGATCTATCAGGACCATATCCAACATCCTTGTCGGGAAACAAGTACATAGTTGCTTTTATTGACATTTACTCTGGTTGGCCAGAAGCTTTTCCCGTTCCTGATAAGTCAGCTGACAACATAGTACATCTTATCTTAGAAGAAATATATCCAAGATATGGCTGTCCTCTTCAAATCCTCACAGACAACGGAACAGAAAATGTGAATAAGAAAGTGGAAGAAACTTTAAAAGAATTCAATATCAACCATATCAAAACATCTTATTACAGCCCTCAAGGTAATGGTAAAGTAGAACGATTTCATAGAACTCTACATGACGTGATGGCTAAGAAAACAACAGACAACGCTCAAACATGGGATATTCATCTTAATCAGACGTTGGCAGCCATTCGTTTCCATCCTAACGATTCGTCAAAGTGTTCCCCATATTACCTTATGTGCAACAGAGACGTCGTATTACCTCTTGATACGTTAATGAAACCTCGAAGGAGATATGCGGGAGAAGATCAACACAAGATCGCCCTACAAGAACAACATAAAGCTTTCCTGCTAGTACATCGTAATATGAAGGAAGCCAAGAAGAAACAGAAAGCTCAGGCCAATAAGAAAATCAAAGACGAAAATTTTCAGGTAGGTGACCCTGTCTACCTTAAGAACAACAGGAAACAAAATAAATTAGATAAAAAGTGGCTACCATATTATCGAATCACAGAGCAGAAAGGACCAGTTAGTTTCGTGGTGAGAGATCAATTGACTGGATTACATGTAACCACCAAATGTCATGCACGACAATTATGACTGGCAGATATTTCGCACTGGCCCCTGTCATCAACTACTGAAGATGGTGGAAGAACTCTAAGAAAAACTAACTATGTGGTGCCACTAGAGGATGAATCGTCGTCAGAAAATGAAGACATGCAACCAGAACCATTGGAAAGAGCTATACAGTCCAAACAATGGGAAAGAGAGGGATCTTCAGACGAAGAGGATATTCCCCTAGCAGAACTTCAAAGACGTATAAGAGCTAAGAAGATCATGGATGATCAGCAGTATAAACACGAGAATGATCAGACCGTAGATTCAGAATCGGATGAGACCCATGAGTCAAAACAATGTGATGAAAATAGTGGTCAAGACTATGAAATACCCTTAGATAACCCCAATGTACCCTTAGATGAAAATATGGAAATAGATGAAAAAGTCCCTAAAGTAGGTCGAGGCTTCAAACCAATCCCCAAACCGCGTAAATCAATCCCTAAGCCCTGTAGAGAAAATAGCAAACAAAAGTATGTGTTGGCTATTATGAAGGAACTAACCAAATTAATAAACTAAATAATTTATATTATTGTATAATGTAGATGTAAATAATCTTGAATAAGCTTAGCTTTGTATATATTGCACGCTTTTAAAAAGGTATGACAGGATGACCCCCTGTGACATTAAAACATGTATTGAGATACGCCGACTAGCAAACGCGGACATAACACCTCGGTTATTTATATAAATATGCGGAGTTGAAGAGATTTAACATATACTCAAAATACATGAGACAGCGACTAAGTAAAGAAACTATAAAACTATTTTTTGTACGTGTGATTTTTGAAAGTGATTTAAAAATTATTGGTAAAAATAATCATATATTACAATGGACATCCTGAGTATGGGACAAGGTTGCTCAGATTTTCATGGTTTAATGTCTTAAGACTAAAGTTTTCCCTATGAATTCACTTATGGCGGAATTGCCAGTAATTAATTTGCAACCCATGAAAACCTCGTCTTGGGTGGGAAGCCCCTGGTTTTATGTGTGTTTAACTTTGGCAGTAACAATAACGATAGGACTTTGTATAAGGAAACGTAAAACTATTAAAAAGTGGGGTGGTATATGCTGTAGTGGTTGCTGGACAGGTTGTCGAAAAAGGGGTAGTGACGGAGATAAGAAAGGTTCTTCCAAAGACACTGTATTTTGTTGTGAGAATCCAGAGAAAAGGACCTCTAGCGACATTATTGAACTTGAACCAATCCCGAAAGTCACTAGGATCCAAGAGAAACCCCGACGAGGCGGAAGAATCGCAACTCGCAAATTGACCAGTAACACGGGGACAATTTCGACTAAACTAGCACAACCATTTCTTGGAGAGGAGGAAAATGAAGACTATCCATGGACCAAATACTATAGACCGGACCCAGAGCTGGCACGTAAATACCTGGAAGAGAAGGCCGCGATGTCTACGCAACAGAGGAACGCAGGAGACGCTCCGCGAGAAGTCGTCTCGCCATCCGCGCCGACCCTCTATCCACGGGTGCCGATGATGGATGAATAATTAAGCTACAGCCGCGAAGAAGTTGTGTATTCCTTATGAAAGGATTGTGAAATTTAGCGAAAATTAAAAAATGTGAAATGTGTTAAAGTAGAAATGTGCATTATCTTGTGCTAATGTAAATCTTGTATTTGTTGATTCACTCTGGAGAAATTCAGGAAGAAACCGATGGACTCCGAACTTATGACGGTAACCTCGCCCCTAGGAAGGAAGAGATATTTTTGTGAACTTATAAGCATGCACTGACTTTGTATATATATGTGACATCAAGCTTAACCATACTTAGTATTACTTTGATGATGAATTACGATTATATTCAACTATGGTTAATTCATCTTGGTCATTATTATCATACTTCATTCATTATTGTTTTCATGATTGTAATGCGATATAATCAAGCTATATGATTTTATGAACATGTATACATCCTGGTTATAGATTTGTTTTTATAGATGAATGGTGTTCCAAGCCGGAGGTGGAAACATGTCACTTGTTACTATCTCTTAACAAAGATGTTCTGACTGGTATGTCACTAGGAAGTTCGTCTGATCAAGGGTAGATCAAGGACGCTCTCCTATTTCGGGCGCCAGGCATGAAAAATCTCCCTTCGGGATATTTCTTTTGTTTGGGGGACGTATGTAAACAGATAGCCATGCTATGACCTTGAATTGCTAGTACATGTATTACATAATGGTCACTATGATATTTATGTGTACCTAAATACTGCACACTGAATGGTATTAATGATAATCAACAGAATGAACTCTGTGACTCTGGTAGCAATGCGTAGTATTCCTAAATGATGTTATGTAACCAGGTGCATAATACGGGCATAATAATATCCAAATTGAGAGTTTAACAACAAGTGACATATTTGGCGATTCTGTGTCTGCAACGATAGCTCTAGTACTCTATATTGACTCATGTATTGTGTATTCTATACATTAACCTTTGTAACCTTTTATGCCGTGTATGAATGAACGTATTGTGAGTAAGTGATGTCTCATACTAGGTGGGGGACTCCGAGACCCAGGACTCGGAGACTCAAATCCTGCATCCAAACTCTTTGATTGGCAGTTTTGACGGTTTTGTTACTTTATTTAGGAATAAACTATTAATCTTAATTTTGAACACTGAATGTTCACTCATGATCGTCGTAAATGGGCCGAACTAGTCAAAACTGTTCATCATAAGTAAAATGTTATATATACCCATGTAAAATGATGTTGAGGAGAGAGATAGACCCCACATATAGATAGATTCCGCTTATTGAGATAGATTATGAGACTCCTGATTTGGGCTGCTATTAGCTGATGTAATTGTAACTATACGATCACGCTTAATAAAACCGCTTGAGAAAGAAATACTGGACTTGTCATCACTAAGTTTGAGCTGACCCTCAATTGGATCCGTAAGACGGACGGCTTACATCTGGCTCGCAGTAAGCATTTACGCTCTCTTTACACTGCCTTTACACTGTCTTTAAGTGGCCTTTAATGTCAATATTGATCAAGCTGAACAATATAAACATATATTAAACGCAAAAGCTCTTTTATAGAGATGGGAGGGGGTCATCCGAGTGATAATATAATTTCCAAGGAAGGGGGAATGTGTTCCAGGCGGTTTTAATCGACTATCGTCGCTCCATTAAACACAAATCGCTATCATCAGCACCGCTCCGATGGACACAGATTGCCGTTATGAAATTCTTTATAATTTGGGGGGGGGGGGGGGTTCAAAATTATTGTAGGGATGAGCGCAGTCTCTGTATCTTAATATGTGCATAAAACTAATTAAAGTATGTTTGTTTCCTATTATAAATTAATCGGTGAAAAATCTCTCTCTCTCTCTCTCTCTCTCTCTCTCTCTCTCTCTCTCTCTCTCTCTCTCTCTCTCTCTGTTCCTCCGGTTATTAAACAAAATAAAGATAATGAACCAAAAATGCATGATTTAATTCGATAATAGGTTTAAGGTTTGTATTTTTTTTTTCAATTTTCATTATTTCTAACTCTAGATCTGCTAGATACATGTTAAAGATGAAAAGACTCTCAACTGCCTTTGTTATATCGGGCAGGATATTACTGCTTTGTTTGTCTAGACATAGTTTTGTTCGTTTGTGTATATCTAATTAGAGTCTATTGTTTGTCCAACTTAAGAAAACCCCTGGAGCTAACACAGAATATACAAGATATACACAACAGTTGTGTCGTGTGACCAGGTGCATGTTTGTGTATATCTAATTAAAGTCTATTGTTTGTCCAACTTAAGAAAACCCCTGGAACCTAAACAGAATATACAAGATATACACAACAGGTGTGTCGTGTGCCCAGGTCCACGTCAGGGTTTCTAAAGGCGTTGAATCTTAGTATGTACGAGTATACGATAAGTCTAGTGAATAAAAGTTAATTTACATTTGTAATTCATTTTCAAAGTATTTTTTCCTAGCTCTGGGTTTCAAAGATGTTACGTCTACAAATTAACGATACATGTATGTAAGAGTAAAATCTTGAGGCTAATTAATTAATGTACCGGTGATCATAAATAGGGGTTGATTATTTAAATATATGTATAAGGGTAAATATGTCAAATATACCCGGCCTGGCACATCATACAATTGTATATACAAGTCATTTGCAATTGCCACATGCAGTAAATACGTCACCGGTAATTGGTAATTTTGTTTGTTATAGAATTGATAGTTTAAAAATCATGTACATACAATTACATGTAAATATTTAAACATATTGGAACGGCGCCGCGATCATGAAAACCGGACTATTGCGGGAAATTGAACAAATACCCTAATAGTATCAATGCATTTCATAAAAGAAATGATTTCATTTTCTTTCTTACATTTTTATAGCTATAAATTAGATGAACGTATATCTACTCGGTTTAAATTTATTAACTAAGAAAGCCTACTATAGTGAACCTAACGGTTTCCATTTAGGTATAGTATATTTTTGTTCACTGAAGACCAAGTTCCGTATTTCATTCTAAATACACGCATGCATGTGATTTATAAATTAGATATCATTGATTGTTACAAACTGAATGGTTTGTCAAAATCTTTTCAAGTAAACACATTCAATACAGTGATTCAATATCCACTGATATATAGGATATAAAAACGCCCATATATATGTAAGTTGCCGTGGCGCAGAGGAAGTGTGGTGATGCTAATAAACTAAGGGTCCCGAGTTCAATTCTCGCCGTGGCCTTTGTTTTTTTTGTGTTTTTTTTTCATTTTTCTTTCTAGAACAAAAACCGTTTTAATACCTTTTCTTTCATAAAGTTAATACATTTTGTTGGAAATTAAGCACAATATTGAAATAAATTTTTTTTAATGGCTTAAAGGTGGCTTAAAGGTAGCTTAAAGGTGGCTTAAAGAAGTTTGGACATTAAGGACCTATAAGTTGTCCTTAAAGGTGGCTAAAAGGTGGCTTAAAGATAGTCTTTAAGCTGCCTTTAAGCCACCTTTACGCTTTCTTTAAGCCATCTTTAAGCAACACATATAGCTTAAAGGTAGCTTAAAGGTGGCTTAAAGATCGTCTTTAAGCTACCTTTAAGCATCTTTAAGCTATCTTTAAGGAGAACTTAAAGATGGTCATTCATCCTGTGTTGTCAAAAAATGGTGCCGAAGTTCTCACCAGCTGTTACGGTGTGAGGTGGAATAATCAAGATGGGTTTAACTCCACTTCTTTGAATGGAAATATATCCGCAATCAAGTACTGTGAAATTTTAGGGGAGGGATTACTGTTGTCTAATATTGTGACAAACGATTTAAAGTATGTTTTACAACAAGACAACAATAGACCGCACACTGCAGCCTATACCCCTGACTGGTTCACACAGAATCACGTGACCGTAATAGAATGGCCCGCCGCTTCCCCAAATTTAAATCCAATAGAAAATGTTTGGCAGATCATAAAATATCGTGTGGAAAATATTCAGCCAGAAAAACTCACGGACTGGAAAGTTACAATCATGGAAATGTGGATGGGTTTGGATCAAAACTATATCGACAATCTGATAGACAGTATGCAACGACGCATCGCTCAGTGTACCGAGCGACACGGGGGTCTAACTGATTATTAACTTTATGCATTTTGAACACAGTGGTTCTATATTCATTGTTTTGTTTCAAAATGATGATATTGTTGCAAATTGAAAAATGAAACGACTTAAATTGAAATCCGGATTTTTTTGCACTTTACTATACAATTTATGACTGCACATACGGATTCCGGACCGTGGCTACAGCCGATACCCTTTGACAGTCTTTTAGTACATCAATGCGTAGTTTGATCTAGAAAGCAGTTTCATTCAAAATTTCGTCGAATATCTCTAACATGGACTCTCTAATTCCTTTCCAGAATTCAAATTAACGCAAGCGCAATTGAAGTTTTATTCAATGTAATTAGTCAACCCACTGACATTAAATAAGGATTTTGCATATTATTGCATCGTTGAGAGAAGTTATATTTATTTCTGTAAAAAAGGTTATTTAATTTCACGTTACATAGTGGCTCTAAGAAACATCACCATCTGGTGTAAATGGAGATGCTCACTTTTGCATAAATTCTCCCGCTGATCTTTGATAGCTGATTATTATTTTGAATATCCAAATATACTCGTATCATTAAATAATATCTGACGACACACACTTTTCAAAAGAAAAGTTTAGAGATGCCATCAATTTTGATTAATTTCTAAGTTTTAGACAGCACGCAAGAATTTCAAACTTGCACATAGTCTTTAAAAATTTAGAAAAAATTAAATACAGAAGTTATCCTATAAAAAATGTTACGTGTGTTGTAGGCGGGTCCGGTTTTAAAATAAAAATACAATTCCTGACATGAATCATGAGTACATACCGTCTATAAAATTTCTTGATACCCTTTCAAAATTTAACTCGCCATTTAAGATCTCATTGTTTAAAGAATTTTTAAAACTATTACACGAACTGTGTTTCACAAATAGTTTTTCCGAAACATTTTCTTTCTTTCTTTTTCGAAACACGTTTTTATTCAGGCTTTCAATCACTAAACGTTTTTATAACAAAAGCAGAATCGTTTGACACCATCTCACATATACATGTATTTTCACCTCGCAGCAACCAACAACGGACGACCTACTCGTGGATTTGCCATGGGCACTGCTCTAGTTTTATGAATGTTTATTTTGTTTTATTAGATTTTTTATTTTGGTGTGGACAGACGATAACGTAGCTCAAAAAAGCATCTCATTTTATTTCTATATCAATATACTTCAGAAAAATAAATTCCGAAATTTCTTAAGCATGTGATTGATTCCTCTAAAATTTGTTAATTGATTGTAGAATATTAACAGTAAAATAAAAAAAAAATATTTTTTTCCCCAAGCATTTAATTTCTGTAAGGATGATTTTTTTTTCAAAATTATATTGATGAGTATATAAACGTGATCCTTAAACAAGGAAATATTACAAGTCAGTAAGAGCACTCGGTTTTCCTTGTAAAAGAGATACAAATCGCTGTCATCCCGCCCTCGCCGTTTACTTTGCCTTACATCTGCCTATAGGCACACCGTACTCTAAATAAATCTGAATTGAAAGCAGAATATGCCGAATACCAATGCACTTGAAGTTTTTATTTTGTTCAAAATTAACAAATCAATTCTGTTAATAATTTCTCGCTGAAATGCACACCACTGGTTAAAATGTCTGAAAAATGAAAGGAAATAATGGTAGGAAATATGTTATTTAACACTTTTGTTTAACCTAGTTTTGATGCATAATACTGAGGCTTAATGATTGTTATTTCATTCTTAGGACAACTTGACTACTTCATGAAAAGTTAAATACATTCTTATAATTAAACTCACTAAATCTAAACAAAAAAAAAGAAAAAAAAAAGAAGTTAATATAGTAAGTCATCTCAAATTCATAATATCTATGAAAGTACATTTGCAAAAAGAAATATTTTCATTCATATTATATATTTTTTAAATGAAAGCAATTAAAAATGTCAACTACAATATATTCTATAAAACTTACCGTGCTATTGATATAGTTGAAGCATTTACGGAGTGGCAGCCTCAATTTCGAGATGACAAGTTGATGGTAATACACAACTTCTATTATAATAGAATGAACTTCAGCAATGATGTTGTTTACAACTGTGACATTTACATCCTCAGATTCCATAGACTCGTCGACATACTAAGTAAAAAAGATAATTAAAACACCTCAGATAATTCATATTTACGTAGACTTGTTAATACATTAAATCACATATATTATTTTAAACATAGGTAGAGTATCATTTGAATTACATCAATGCTTTTCAGCCCCAAATGAAAGATGAAATATACATCGAACAATTGTTGATATTCGTTTTGTATTTGTTTTGTTATGTTTTAAGGCAGCATTTTTGGTTCTTATAGCACTTTTTTTCCTGTCTTATATTTGTTAATTTTTGTTTTCTTAGATCCCGTCAAAATATATCAAAAAAAAAAAATCCTTGAATCTTTTATTCTAACATAAGAACGTCTACGTTATTCTCAACTTTTTTTTTTTACTTTTAGTTGATTGTATGTTGATTGATTGTTTTCACATATTCAAATTTTATGAATACTAACCATCCTGATTAGAGAGCCTATCCCATCCAACAAGTACACACTGACTACCGATGCCCCATGGATTGTGAAGGACACGCTTACAAGGTTTGTCGACTGTTCAGATAATGACAAAAAAAGAGACATATTGTGGTGTCCATGTTCTGGAAAAGAATATCCCTTGCTTGAAAACAATGCTTCGTATGCTGATCCGGCGATTGTAACTGGTAACGATACTTTTACGTCGGTCACCGCTTGACAGGCTGAAATAAGATAGTTGTATGTTGATTCCAAAACGTCCTATCAAACATGACTTATTTTTAGATAAAAATTCTTCTAAAAGAAAGTGTCATGTTCTGTATTGTAACAAAAATAAAGGAGTAAATGCGTGATGTTCCTTGAGATGAAAATTAAAAGTATAGCCTCAAATAACCTTAAACTGCCTTTCTTTGAACAGAATATGGCTTTTGTCAAATAAAATGAATATATTTTATATAGGTTAAATGTAATTGCATCTTGAATTGCAAATATATAGTTACCTCTTTCACAAGCATAGCCTTCAAAACCAAGTTTACACTTCATACATATTCCCGTGTCTGGGTAACATTCTTCACAGTTTGATGGACACGGTTTAGAACACTGAGGAACTTCGACCACAGGATTAGGACAACCTTGGTAAAGAAAAAAACAATATGACATGTTCAACACTTAAATCACACTTCATTTTTTGACACAAAAAAAAATATTTACCATAAACCTCAACTTCACAGAGGTCACCATAAGCCATGTTTGAATACCCATAAGGGTATGTAACTCCGGGCAGACGTTCATTGTAAAAAATGACGTATTGTCCATGGCAAGGACAATCAATAGACACGTGATCAGGAATGGTTTCTCTTGTGTAATTTGTATCGTGGTGACATAGGATTCCGTCATGACGATTGGTGGTGTTCGAAATGTACAAATAAAATCCTAGGAAAACTGCCGTATAGCCATTGTTTATTCCTATAACAAACAAACGTAATATAATATCGGAATTATTTTTTCTTTGAATAGATAAAACCAAATTTATTATAATTAAAAGAAACCGCATAAACAACTACACATTTTCTGGTGACACAAAATGGCTTAATTATAATGACGTTTTCGCCATTATTCATGTGCAATTTTTAAGAACAAAACTGTACATTAAAGAGATAAATTATATATGCATTACCCCACTGTACGTTATCGGTCCTGAAGTAAATTACGACATGGTCTATCGTGTATATTTTCCCCAGATTAACCCACCATGTTATTTGTGTTGATGGTTTTGATATAGCACACTGTCCACTTGAGTAATGGCGTGACGTATATCGTCCATCAACTGCTTTATCGCTTGTTCCCGAAGAGGAATATGTCGCAGACTGCCAAGTTCTTTTCTTGTAACTGAGATTTTCTAGATCTTAAATTAAAAACAAAACCTTTGATTCTTTTTTGCAGAATAGAGAGTGTTAATGATTTGTTTTTTAATGACCACGGTATAACTTCATGAATCCCCTAAACTATAACCCAACTGTTTTTCTACATACATTGAAAGTACACGAATGTTTCAATTTAATAGGTTAATTAATGAGGAACTTCTCCTTAGTGAATCCAGTTGCTAAACTGGACTGGTGCTCTAAAATATTTTTTTTTTCCAGATAAAATGATGTAAATGTACATTCGGACATTTATTAATTGCCGTTGGGTATTAGTGCTCCAATTTCATCGGATCATTTTTACCTTGCACGAAGATGTTACAACGTTTTGTTGATCATTTAAATATGCAAATAATATGATGAATCAAAATGTCGTCTTAACTGGTCTTGAATAATAGCTGATTGGCTTCAACATCAAATGCTACTTTTGATATGGTCTATTTCATGTACCTCCTCAGACGTGTGGTTAACCATGCCACGTTTTAAATATTGTCATATGGGAATAACTCGATCAATACAAAAAACATACGTGTAGCAAAATTACTGTTCGTCTTTAGTTTGTCCCATGTTTTTCTTCCCTCATTTTTTTATAATTGTTTAATCAAAATGCACATACTTATGAAAAAAATACAGTTGAAATCAATAAAAGTAAAAATTCAAGATACGTGTATCTTTATTGACAAATAAACTCTCATGAACGAAAATTGGATATGTTTCAATCGTTTCACAATTTGGAACTCACACTGAATACCTCGCACAATATCAAAGATATCATTCGGGTTCGATATTGAACCCTGAAGCGAACGAAGGGACGTTTCAAGACATAATCTGGACATTTTAATATCAGTTGATGAACCTAGTCTGAACACAAAAGTAATTATTATTATCGAAATATCAACCGAACAATGGTCGAAGAAAAAACTTAGGACAGTGTATAGTATGTTGATCCTGCTGAATCATTTGTTACAGTCTGTGGAGTATTTTTGATATCCTTCTAAGGCGATCAAGACATTCCAAAACACCAGCTTGTTTTATATGTGTTTGCATTGTTTGTATTACTAAGCGTTGGTTATATAAAATAATGAATTCAATTGAGACTGTTGATAGATCTGTTTTCATCAACCTGTTTGACAGTAGTTTGCCTCATGTAGAAACTGTTCATACCAGGAGCATGTCTTTGCGTATCGCAGTAACGTAGATACGAAATCTCCATATACAGGTGATGAAGGTATATTGATATATATTTTAAGTCATCACGTTTTTCACAAACTGATGTTGTTATATTGCCATCAATGTCCCTTTCCAGTATAATATTTAAATATTAAACTGATGGCTCGGATTTTATGGCTCATGTTGAATTAATTTGTAGGATTATACAATCATTTTTTATTTTGTTGGTCAACGATAAACAAGAAATAATCTTAGAAATAATCTAAATTTGTAATTTTCAAGGAATCCACACAATTTTGCCAAACAAACTGATTTGATTCCAAAATAGTTTAATTTTTTAAAGTTCGTTTTATCTGTTTTTGTGTATTTGAATGATTTGTTTTTATTTATAATGCAAATATCTTTTTCAAGATAAATTACACTTAAAAGTATTTTATTTACAACTACAGAAAGAATAATTGTAATAAAGTAAGTGTACGAGGGTCAATCAAAAAATACGAAGACATTGTGGCTGTCTATCATATCTTTTTTATGAAAGTCATACTTAACAAATTAATTTGTGCACCAACACTTATGTTATTGATATGCAAAGTTTTAGTCCATTTTATGAAACGGTATTTTTGTTACCCCTTTTTAAAAACAACATGTTTTGTCACCACGGCGCACGGTAACGTTCAAAACATGACGTCAAGATTAAACGCGTACAGTTTATAGATATACCCCATCTTTTTATCACGATTAGTCTCTTGTGTCTTTAACCTTACAATTTAAAATGGCACTGAAGCACTAAACATCTTATTTGTACACATTTGTTCGAGAATCATAAGTTAGTTTTTCAAAGTTTTCATTTTCTAACCGTGTGTCTCTTAGTTTACAGTAAGGATAACCCTGAACGTCGGTTGACGTTACTTATTTTTTGACCAAATATTTACAGATATTCGACTCTCTAGCGGACTGTTTTATATTCAAAATACAATTATCACCACCCCCACAAAATTTATTACAGTTAAACACAAACTTGCAAATAATTGTTGACCTATTTTTTGCACCATTGAACATTTTCACAGCTTATATCGGCTTTTTCCTGAGTAAAATCCATTTTGTTTGTACTTCTCGTTGCGCCGTGACGTCCGGCGACGTCGATGTTTTTAGTCAATTCTAAAGAGGACTATCTGTCTTTAGTTACTAATATCTGTTCGACAAAACAATATATCCCGTCATTATTTGGAACATAGAATACCATGACTATACTTAATTTGAGGTTTCAATATTATTTGGTTTTAAGCCCAAATTATAGAGATATTATTTTCAACATTATATGGTTTATTGTTGACATAACACACATTTTGACCGTGCGCCGTGACCTCATTTTTGCAGGATTAGATTATAAATAATTCTTAGAAATAAAAGAATTTATTAACTTTTTTTCTTGTAAATTGTTTGAAACTACCGCTTAATTATGTCTACCAAATTAAGTAATGATATGACGTTAAGTAACATAGCTATGACAAAAGTCTTCGTATTTTTTGATTGACCCTCGTATATACTCACCCTTCCTACACATTTCGACACACATGCGTCTGCAGGCCTCGTCTTGAAACCTTCTCTGGACTATAGGACAACCTGAAAAAATAAACATTACAAATTATCTAGTTTAAATGTAGAGACAGTATGCACTTTTTTTGTTTTATTGATATCATCATTAGGTACCGTAAACTTCTACTTCGCAGAGGTCAGCAAAAGCATATTGACTATGTTCTGCATAGTATGTGACTCCTGGTAGTCTCTCATTGTAATATATAACATAGCGTCCAACGACAGAACAGAGAATATCTACCACCGATGGTATTGTATTCTTGTTGTATATTTGGTCGTGAAAACAAATGACGCCATCTTTATGGTTAGTGGTGTTCGAAACAATGATTGAAAATCCTAGTAATCTTTTTGAAAATTGGTTATCTCCATCTGTCAAAAGAATACATTTAAATCATATAATTTGAAGCAAAGTTATAATATATGAATATTCATTTCTTTATGTGTATATTCAATTCATACCTTTAATGCAAAGAGAAATATAACAGGTTTATTTATCTCACCCCATATTCTGTTATCCGTTCTGGAGTAAACAACAATACGTTCAATGCGACGAAGTTTTTCTAAATCCACCCTCCACATTACAAACGTTTGGCCGTTTTTAGTAGAGGTGCATTGACCGTTGTATATACTCAGATCACTCTTTTTACCATCAACGAGTCTGGAACTTGGTTGTCCGTCAAACAATGTATGTAGTTGAAAAGTCGGGCGATGTAATGCCAAATTAACTGGATAGGAAAAACATAACAATGTGTTATTGGTATGAACCTTAGGACACTATTCATATAAATTAGATATTTCACTTTTATAATATCTAAAGAATGTAAAAATGTTGTTTATCATGAATAAAAGTCACTGGGTTTCAAACGGCATAATAGAAGTCAACAGTCGTAAAAACATCATTTTTCAATTTTAATTTTAGTATAAGGAATAAAATCAAAAGCTTACAAGTTCATTCGAAAATAGAATCGGTTGGTCAGTTTGCGCTTTTTAGGAATTAATCTTTATTAACTTATATCATATTTGTAAATTTGGAAGCTATTCAGTAATTCGTTACAATTTAATTATCAGCCATTAATTGTTTATTAAAATGGTCAAGTGATGGCTTAAATGGAATGATTTCACAAATTTCAAACGTCACGTATGGCAGATTAATACGTTTATTTTTACGTTAGTTACTTCACGTAGACAACTTTTTTTGCACGATACGAACTATGTTTCCGCCAGTTTTAGTAAGATGGTACATTTCAAACAAAAATTAATTATTTTTCAATGCTATTTCAGTTTCGATAACCCAACAACTTTTATGCAGGACGACATTCATTTGCGATTTACCAGACATTAATAGTACGCTGCGACTTATTTTTGCGAACAAGCCTTTCTAATATCTGTTTTGCTAAAACAACCATAAGACAATAAGTGATTCGGGGCGAGAATTTTTTTGCATCGACGAAGGTCTCAAGAACATTTTTCTCACGTGAATGAAAGCTGACTTATAGCAGTTCCAAAAAAAAAAATCATAAAAAAACAACTAAACTAACTCACTTCGTTCATAAGAATTACAAAAGTGTCCGGAAAAACCACGGCGACAGCCTCCGAGACATTTTCCAGATTCGTAGTTACAATGGTGACAATTAACTGGGCAAGTCTTTAAGCAATCCCCGCCATAGAATCCCAAAGGACATCCTTGTTGTTATAAAATAAAACAAAGACAGTACAGAGAGATGATGCATACATAAATATAAAATCGTCCAGTATTTACAAAATGTGTCATATTAGCTATACATGAATTGAAATTACATGTATGATTTTTCAAAGAATATGATCATATAATGATTGCTTGATATCTCATGTAATGATGACGTTTTTTATTCTTTTATATATTAATTACTATAAAAAGACACAGTTCTGATTTTTTTAAAATTTTGTTTTCGCAAAAGATAGAAACAGAAGTAAGATATACCTTTTTAGTCATAAAGATGAAGGATAATAT
Organism: Magallana angulata; assembly: GCF_025612915.1. Taxonomy (NCBI): domain Eukaryota; kingdom Metazoa; phylum Mollusca; class Bivalvia; order Ostreida; family Ostreidae; genus Magallana; species Magallana angulata. Next base: position 400,165 of record NW_026441673.1, read on the forward strand.
AAGAACAAAATATAAAGATAA